>NW_003315508.1:223294-225009 GCF_000151505.1 Trichophyton verrucosum HKI 0517
GCTGGAGAAAGATTGGGGTCTCGTGATCGCAGCAGCGAGCCGAGGATGTTTCCCTTTTCGGCGATCGCAAGCTTTACGTTTTTTACCTGCAACGAAAGGACTCGAGAAAGCGACCAGCAACAGGCCGACTTCTCCAGCTCCATCACATCTTGACAGCGTTTGCAGTTGATATACAGGATTTGTTTGTTTTGCGCTTGATCGCGGGAAAGCTTCATCATGGCCGAAGAAGCTCAATCATACCTTTCTTCCTCGACCTCCTCCCCCATGTCTAGCAAGCAAATATCACAAGTATACAAGCAGGCTTCGCAGCTCTTCCTCACTCGCAGGCTCCAAGAGTCTCTCTCGCTACTTACACCGATCATTACGCCGCCGAGAAGCCAGGAAAATGGGCAGCAGAACACAGAGGGCGACGGTCCTTCAACACCGCTCGCACCAGTTGCAACAGCATCCGCAAACCTGAAGATAAAAATATGGAACCTATACATCACAATACTAAGTGCCATTGTTGACCTTGGGCCCGAGGAAGGGAGAGAGCAGTTTGGCCAAAAGGAATGGAAAGCTATTGCAACCAAGGTCAGAGAAGGCGAGGTTTGGGAGACGGTGGTGAGCCTAGGGTACCAAGGAAGAGAAGGATCTGTGGACGCCGACATTGTCTACAACCTGTAAGGCAACTGTTCTCTACTAGTCCTACTTCATCCAATTGCTTCTAACTAGTTATCTCCAGGGCTACTCTTCTCTTGAACCATTCGGCGTCCCAGAAATTAAATCAAGAACGACTTGAGACGTACCTATCCTCTTATGGCCAGCCGGATTTAGATGTCTCCGCGCACATGCAGCACATGTCCTCTGGTAAAAGGAAACAGCGGATGGCCTCTGCTGCAGGAACAGATACTCCAAAGGACCTGGCGGTGCGAGTCAAGCTGCTAGAGATGTTTACATTACATGTTCTTCCTCGAAACGAGGAATGGGAATACGCCCGGGAGTTTATCAATCTCAGCGAAGCCTTAGATGAGGATAGAAAGGAGGCGTTTATTCAGACCTTGGATAACCTACTGGAAGAAAAGGAGAAGGGAGCACAGCGCGCCGCTGAGATACAACAAGAGAAAGAAGAAGAGCTTGAGCGGCAGCGGAAACAGCGAGAGGACGAAGAAAGGCAACGAGCTGAAGAAGAGGAGAAGAAACAGGAGCGGGAACACAAGCAGAAACAACAACAAGAAACATCGGGTGGGAAGTCGACGGGCAACCACAAAAGATCAAGCAGTGAAGTGGACTATGGGATTGAAAAATCGAATCCAAATTCGCCTATGAAATCTCGCGTTGTTAAACCAGCATTGAAGAAAACCCAGCCATCAGAACCATCTTCGGCCAAAGAAATAAAGAAGAGCACTACGGGGAAACCGCAACCCCTTGTACTTGCACGTATGCAAGTACTAGCGAAGCTACTTATCACCTTTATGAAGAACCTATCTCGGTCACTCATCTCGAACCCACTATCATACTTGAAATCCCTTCTTGTCGTTTTGGGCGTTCTCATGGCGTTGGGAAGAACGGATGTTCGAAACCGCATTCGTCAAGTCACCGGAGCTGGCTGGCAGAAGGTCAGGGGTACTATTGGAATGGGCGTTAAGGTCAGCTATATCTAAGGTCATACTACACTACAGTTATTTTATTCAGTTCATATGTCATTTCACTACTATATATCCCCCCCCCCCCCC
>NW_003315509.1:0-10469 GCF_000151505.1 Trichophyton verrucosum HKI 0517
CTTATTAGAGATAGAGGACCGAAGTAAAAAAAAATAAAAAGAGGGCAAGTAACGCCACGAAAAAAGAGCTAGAAGTGTATGAGGAAATAAATGTTATTGGTGCTGACGATATGGAGTAGTCGATCAAACGAATGGTAGTTGTTCAAGGGTCGCCTCAGGGGGGTTCTAGCCATCTGGAACTCGGGGCTGATCAGCATCAAATATAGGCAGTTAGGTAATGCACAGGTGTCGTCAACTATTTCAAAGTATTAAAGTGGGGATTTTGGGGTCGAAAAACAGTGCAAGGAGTCTTAACGTGTATTTCTATATCTGTGTGCTCCGTACAGAGGAGGGAGAAGGGGTACCAACTCTTCAAGCCTCCTTGGCAATTGAAGGTTTATGCTTTCATTTTCGAGACCTAAAAAAAGACCTATATAGCCAAAGAAAAAATAAAAAAAAAAAGTTGCTTGCACCGGTCAGTAGTGGAGAGCTTAAGTCCCCTTGGAAGTTTTGACCGTTTTGCCCCTTTCATCGAGGGCAGGCGTTATTATGGTGTTGTGTGCTAATTTCAAAGTGATGAAATAAAGCCTCGGTTCCTCCACCGCTCAGGCAAGGAAGGAACGTACTAGAGTGTTATTAGCTGTGTTATCAATAATTCACCATCTCCCAAACAGTTCAAGGGTCCGGCTTTCTCTCTGCGGGGAATAACACTCAAAGCCAAAGGTGCTGCCTCAAGGGCCTAGATGAAACAGTGTGGATTTGCGTGGAGGTCCTTCGGTCAAGCAGGGGATGCTGCGTGGATGAATAAAATGAAGGAACGTTCTATTTTTTATCCCCTTTTTTGTAAAAGCCAATTGAAATTGCTCGTTTGGTGGTTTATTGGAGGCAGGAGTCCTCGTTAGTCGATCGGTCATCATTTAGCCCACGGAATAACATGGCTCCTTCAACCGGATGGCTTGCTTCGTGCGTTGGTGCGAGTCTAAAAGGCAACCTGAAACGCATCTCCAACAGAGATTTCGCCTGGTGCCAAGATTTCTCTCACAAAACGGTCCCCCTGGCCGCTTGTTTCGAGATTTTAGTCGTATTTACCGACGTCTGGTCAGAGACAGGCGCGTGCTCACCGGTTGGTTGATGCCAAAGTCGCCCCTAAAGGGGCTTACAGCCAATAAGCTATGATATTACCCTGTCAGCCATGATCCTTAACGCCCCCGAGAGCAAGAAAAAAACAAGGAGAAATGCAGGCAGAAGAAGAGCTGAGGACATGACCGAAGTACTCCGCACGTACTTACGCAGCAAGTACATGTGGTTATGCATCTGAGTCTGTCTCCGTATATACCCCCCCCCCTCCTCCGCTATAGCAAGCTAGCTGGAAGAGAGCTGCTTCTTTGGGTTTGGTGTCACCGCAGGCTTAATGAGATACCCGGGCCTAGGTACGGTACCATAAATAGGTTACTGATCATCATGTACGGAGTATATCACAAGCAACGCGATCACAATGTCCATCGTGTGTTGGCGTGCGAGATGGAAAGACGTTCGATCGTATAAAAAAAGTGTCAAAAAACAAAAACTCAAAAAAAAAAAAAAAAGCCAAAAGGGGATTACCAAAAGCGGTTAGGGCGTTTGAGGTTGGTTGGTCTGCGCCGCTTTTAGCTTGTGCTGAATCAGCATAGTACAAACTCTGGTTGCTTTGCTTAGTCATTAACAAGACGCGTAGTGCGGCGGCTTTCTCCTCCCAACTCGGACGAAGATGGCCAAAAGACATCCACTCCGCCTCGACGACGACATCATCATCATCATCATCATCATCATTAGCAGCAGCAGCAGCAGCAGCAACAGCACAGCAATGGAGATACAGCTGGCAGATACGGCGTAGTGGCGACCCGGTTTGCCCTCCATGACTTTGCTTTTCGCTCGAGGACAGCCATACCTGTCTCTTGCTGTTTGGCTGTAAGTAGGTATTTCTTTTTCCCTCTAGATATATATTCCTTTTTCAAACAGCGAAACTTTGCAAATGCAGTGCAACTCTAAGAAATACTCCGAAGCCTATCTTGACAGGAAGAAAGCCTGACTCCACCTCCACCAACATTTGCAGCGCGCTCACACATGGCATCCCATGCAACCGGAGTGCTCCCCGAGGGGGTAGAAGCCCGAAAAGCAATAGTGACCAAGAGGGGAAGAAAGGAATGGCACACATGCTCTCAGAAAGAGAGTGATGGAGGGAGAAATCAAAAGAAAAAGAAACGAAAAATTCAAGTCACCTTGCACAGTCCGGACGCACGCAAGGCAGAACAGTGGTACTTTTTGTTCCCATGTTGAAACGTCAAGGGGATACATCCAGCAGACAGGCACTCGCATACACGAAAGTCTATAAGCCGGATGTCGATGTCGATGGACCTTCGACAATTACAGACAAAAAAAAACACGCCTGGAATCAAATCCTTCAGAGTGAAGGGACCAGCTCTCGCTCATCTATCTTCGTTCGGCATGTGCTCAACCTGTTAGAGAAAATTTTGTTTACGGCGTACACCGATATATGTGTGTACGGAGCGCATGTCTCTAATTCGATATACATATAAAACTATCGGCCATCAAAAGTGTAAGGAGTGGTCGCTCACTCATAATTATGCCAAGGACCAACAATGAGAAAGAACACCAACATCTATCCCTGCTAGGGCCCATCGCCGGTTGTACGGAGGACAGCGCGAGCCCCCTCTCCTGTCCAATGACAAGGGAGAGAACGCACAAAAGAAATGGATGCTTGATCGGGTCATCTCTCCGTTAATCAACCTGCGAGTGACTATCAGAAGCGCATACTTTGAAGCCAAACGGAAGCAAACTCCGATCAGAGGTTAAGATTAACTCGGAGAAAAAGCACGATAATGGATGTGTCCTCCGTTCTCTGTTGCAGTGCGACTTGGAGATTCACTCCTTTTCCAAGGAGCATATTGTTCAAAATAACGAATTTACTCCATCAAGTCAGCAAGTCAAAGCTCGAAGAAAGGATGCATGAACCTCCATTCCTTTTTTACCCTTTCTCTTTTCTTTTTCAACGCCAGGGCGGGTTGTCTGGTATCTTTACTTTAGCAGTCGTCCACATCGGATCTCGACCAAAAATGTTATTATAATAAGTACGGGCTGGTTGGCTGCTACGGACGCACACTGGTGGACCGAACATCAATCAGATATTATTCAAGCCTGTGGGCTTATCCACCACTCCACCTGTACGTCCAAGCATACTCTGTGTGCAACGCAAGATAGACGCACGATAACTTTCCATATTATTTTTAAATCGACATTTTCTCTGGCTTGGTAAGTTACGCTTTTTTTTTTTTGTCGTAAACAACTTCCACTCTTGGACTGTTCTAAGCCTTTGAAGGAAATTGCTTATTGTCCTGGCTGATGTTATGGCCGCAACACCAAAATATATGTGGACCGAAGTGTGCAACAAGTCAATCGACAATCCTTTGGCTTATGTATTCTTTGCCAGCTCCTATTATCTCTCCTTTGAGGAATTTCCACCGTCAAGACTCAAGCGATGGTTCTGGGGACTGAGAGATTTACCGACGTCGCTGGAATAACTTTATCTCGCCGCAAGCTTTGGGCCCCCTCCGCATACGGAGAGTAGTATAAGTAAGTTATATGCATAATCTACTAGTTATGAATATGGATCCCTTGCGTATAGCATGTGTTTATATTTACATGCATCTCGCAGGACGGAACTTGTCCTCAACACAGGAGACACTTCACCGAAGCGAGCGACCAGTGTTGCGAAATCGACTTGCTTGCTGCATTTACAATGGCTCTTCCTAATCCGCCGAGCACCGCTGAGCACCGCTTCAAAAAGAGACGTCCAAAGAAGCATGAGCAAAACGCCTTTAATAGTGGAAAGAAAGAAGCAGCCATGAAGGCGACAAATGAAAGTGGAAAAAAATGGCGCATGCGGTCAACTTTTGCTTGAGAATATATTTCACAAAGTCTCCATGGGTGGATCGGACAAGCTTACGACAGCCTAATTTCCTGAGTTGCAGGGGGATGGGTCCCTGTTCAACGATGCCAAACTCCTATTTTTGCTTCATTATTCACATCATCTGAATGGACTGGACGGTAAATTAAGGGTTACGCTAAAGAGGAAGGGAAAGAAAATACCACGTTGGCTTCGACCTCGATGGGGGATGGCCTCCTTACTTAGGTAGGAGCAACCCCTTAGGTGACTATGCTTAATATTTTATCGTTAGGGTTGGGGACAGTCGCCGATTAGGTAAATCCTCTCCTTGGTATTTTATTATCTGAAGCATCTCCTGCGCCGTTCAACCCAGCCAAAAACCCAAGGGCCTTTTCTTTTTCTCTTCTTCTTTTTTTCTTTTTCCTTTTTTATCTTTAATTTTTACCTCTTTTCTTTTCCTTACTTAAACCAGCCACGAGTCCTAACCGGAGATTGATCAGCCAGCTTGGTCATTATTACTCCCACTGCTCTGGTTCTGTTCATGCACTTCTGCACGCCACGGCTCCATAGAGAGCGTTTCCGATTTAAAGCAACCGATGCCACAGGAGATGCGGTGGGCGAACAAACTGTCCATGCCTCAGGATTCCCAGGTGTAGGAAGAAACGAGTTGTTTCGCCCTCAAATACCCCCTCTGCAATTTCAAGATTAAGGACGGTGCAGTCAGATGTATTGAATTCTTCCTGACGGATGCATACCAAAAGAAGAACTTTCCCCTTCTTGCTTTTTTGAAAACCAACACCCCCACAGCCAAGTCAAGTCATCCGACGAAATGGATGTTATTGGCGACAGATGATTGGATATGCTCAACATCTTCAGGCCCAGAAGTTCACGGTCCTCATGCTAGTCGATGCCGAAAGGAGAGTTGAGTTCGCTCGACATGTTGCGCTCAGACATCTTTCCAGCGACACATGAAGCATAAAAAGAAAGTATGTCTAAAGTGTAGAAAGCTTCTGCTGCCAGCAGAAGTGGATGATGATGAAGAAGCAAAACTCAACTTCATCTTCCATTGCTCAAAACGCCAAATAGAAAGCCATGCTGCGCGAAGCTGGCCACTATTGGGCTGACATAATCCCGCCTAATTTCAAGATCAGCACTGAACCTGATGCCTAAGATATGCAAAGGCCCCCCAGTGAAGGCAAAGAATGAATGCCCTTTGTGTGATTTGAAATATGGAGCGCAAAGTGGTCAATCCCTTGCCTGGATATGCCCAGGGTGTACTCCGTATGCACAGATGATACTCCATTCTCTCAACAGGGCTTGTTTTGGTCATATTTTTCTTTTATGATACTTCTCTTCTGGAAGTATCATATATTTTCTTTTCTCTTCTCGCCTCACTTCATGTGACAAGCACCAAAGGGCTCTTTAAGAGCAAGTTGAAACCAAAATACTTTCCGGTCAACGGTTTGTAATCATTTTTCCGCCAATTTTCTTTTGGCCTGGGGATGGATGGTCAACCCATTCCTACAGGGTCTGATTTCTTCTCTAGTTGTAGGAAACTTTTTTTTTTCCTCTTACAGACATGACCAACGCATGCCTCCCTGTGGCTGCATCTTGCTCATGCATCTATTTCTCTTGCATATTCTTTTTTTTCATGCAAGCTTGCTGCTGATGGAACACTCCAATCAGAAATAAATATCCCATTGGGTTTGGCGTTCCATATGGACGAAATGCAAGTATTTACGTTGTGCAATATATGCAGGATGTTTACTAAATAACGTGCTTCAAATTCATTGCCTTCGGGAAGGGTAGAAAACCTTACTTTGCACGCCGGACAATATAGCTAGCTAACCACTCTTTTCCCAAAGTCTAGTTGCGCACACTTTCTGCGAGGTCGGGCCATCTCTCTCCGCAAGCGCAATTCTTCTCATGAGCATTCACGTATCCAATCACATCAGGCTGTGGAGCGGAATACTCACATATCACGCAAACGCGGCTGCTCCGACGCAATATAATATATATATCCTCTCTCTCTCATCAACCCCCTCTCTCTTCATATAAACATCTGGATTGAGCAGGGGTACGGTTGTATCGCTCTTCTCTATTGGTTGGCCTCCCCTCAACTCACCTAGATTTGTTTTTTATCATTTCAAAGCAAGAATCCACGCCACTCTACCTCGTACACCCTCTGACACCTTGAGGTACACATGCCCCGTACTCAACAAGTCGGTGGCTGGGAAGCATCTGTGTCTGTGAGTGCACAACAGGGGTAATAGCATGGAATGGATTTTGGGTTCGGCAAGTCCGTCATCGTGGAGGAAGGATTCCTAGCTTCGCCCATACCTCTACAACTAACTACCATCAACCTGGTGCATGGGGCAAAATGGCACACGGCACCCATGATGCGGTAAAGTGAAATATGATGACGAAATACGGATGCTGTTCGCTTTTTCCCTGCTTATAGCTTCCATGTACTAAGTATGCAGGTCATTTGGCCTCCGTATCTCCCGATCGTCCTCCTGCACGGAGTACATGATGGCCCTTGATGAAACGGGGACTCCACGAATTCGTCAAGTGAACTCGTACCAAGTGTCTGGAAACTGCCCATGAATAGTATTTCGGTGGGACGGACAGCCTTGTCTCATGGCCAGGCCAGGATGAAATATCTATCTGTGGTGTTTTCGTGGCCGAAGGCTGAAAGATTGCGAGTATAGCCAGGTGGAGTTGGGGTTGTTTTCATTTGACTTTTTTTATCGTGGTTATTTTCCCTATCTACCCATTGGACATCTGATAACTGCTATTTTTATCTGTTCTTCCAATCTCTTACGTAAAAGGAGCATTCCATGGATATCTAGATATTTCATGAGTATCTTGTAGATTGAGATGATATTCATAGCATACACATACATGCTAATAATAAACCTTGGTTCTTTTCTTGGAGTGATGGCCTAGTTTTCTGGCAGGCACTCCACGCGGTGACGGGACACGAAGACACCATTATTAAGATATTAACTATGGCTTCTATGGGCATGTAGCTGCTTGAATCTCTCATGTCAAGGTCAAGGATGTCAAAGGCTGTTTAGCTGATAGGCATAAGGAACATTGGAAGTTAGATAATAATCGGCGAAGCCCTGTTTCCTTGGGTAAACATCGTTGATATCGCTTTCCCGATAGCTACGTCTTCTTCGCAGCTGCCCTGGTGGATGTAAACAGTAAATGTAAACAATGATGTTGTTATGAGGGAAGGAGCCCCTGAAGACTGCATGGGTGATGGGAAGGAGTAACCGCAAAGTAAACAGTGGAGAGATAGTATCCATACATCAACACAGGCGTGCTCCATATGGTACTGAAGATTCTCATTGCTATGTTCTGATAACAATAAATAATGAACAGGGACCTTCAGACCCCATCTGGGAGACCATGGAGCGGCATGCGAAGCTCGTCTTGCCGGGGCATTGATGACGCAGGGAAATCTTCAAATACAAGTCACTAACCAAGGCCAGGTTCCAGGAGTGTCAATTATCTGGACTACTGTGATGCCCAGTAATTCCGACATGCACCCGAGTATACTTGCACATTCTGCTTAGACGTTGCAGTGGCTCCAAAAAAAACTACACCATGTAGTACTTTAGACTGAATATGACCGAGAAGTAGTTTAAGCATGGCTTTGTACTTCCTTAACAGGAACCATGGAACCTGCGGGTGTCGGTCCAATGCCATAGCTGGGACACTTATTGTATGTTTGTGCGGCCCCAGAGAACAAGGAAATGAGAGAAGGGGGAGTTTTATGGTCGAGAGAAGGTGCTGCGCCTATTGTTGGATATGGAGAGGATTCTGGGATCTGGGGATGAGTCACGATTTCGGGCAAATGAAGGGGGGTATATAGTCAGCTGTGCCATTCATGCTGTACGGAGTAGGCTGGTTGTCAAACTGCTGAGTCCGAAATGAGAGCCCACCAATTGGCAATAGAGTATATAGTTGTTTAATCGAAAGGCGCAGACGAGGGCTGCGTGACTTGTGTGAAAGGCTCACGAAGTCACCCAGTTCAAAGTCTGCGAGCCCGGCTTCCGGAGTTGGAGGGAAGGGACGGGTAGCAGAGCTGTTTTTGGAGACCACTGGATGCTGAAATACAGAATGGATACAGAATGGAGACATTAACGGGGAAACAGTAAAAAATCGCATTTGGAGAAGACTAAGAAATGGAGTCTATAAGACGGGGTGGGATCGAAGAGCAAGACGTCGCTGCCGGGCCATTCTGAGGACCGGCGCTTGCGAGCTAAAATTGAACAGGTGTGTTCATTAAATGCAGTGCATATCATTCATTTCGGGTGAGTGGAGGGCAACAGAGCAGTATCCCGAGACCCTTGTTCCTAGACTGGCATCTGCTTGAGTATTGGCCTTTATTCGACCATATAACTTGGGTTGCCACAGTTATATCCGTTATCTTTATGTCAAATAAGTTTACTTCTCTCCCTCTGCTGCCAACTAGCGGGGCTCCGCGTTCCAGCTTAGCCGTTTGACACTCTTATCATGAACACCTTTGTTAACGCTTCATTGGGTATCACCGTGCCTTCAAAGACCCATAGCCATTATAGCTTAATTCCTGGCTAGAGCCAAAATAGAACGACCTCAAGTGCAGGCGAGTCAACTACTGGCCTTTGACTGAGCTTTGGGTATCATATCATTGGATATCGCACTCGGTTCTGCTTGGAAGAGCGCACCCGACCGTCCAGCTGGATCTAACCAAGAGCGGAAGACCAACATCATCACGAGAGACAGTGCGGGATTTACATGTCTTTATAGAGATCCCTATGCACAGTCGGGGGGCGGAAGTTGGTCTTTGTTCTCCCGTTAGACGCTCCGTCCAGTAGAAGAAGGATGAAGGTTGGTTGATAGGAAGTTTGATAGAGTCGAAGGAAGAAGAGCAGAAAAAGGGCCGAGGTTGGGCCACAAATACGGGCTGTCTGTATCGTATGGTAATGACGACCGGACGGCTTCCTAAATCTCCCGGTCTAAGAGATTGATTAGATTTGACTACGTGCCTAGACGGAGCCGACCAGCTGCATCCGTTCGTTACTAGTGACGGCCACCAAAGGGAAGACGAGACGGACACAGGCACACAGCAGGCACAGAGGAGAGGACCCATCCCGAACCGAAGCTGGGATCTCGCGACGGGCATTGACAAAAGGGCAGAAACTGGGGGGGGAGGAGGAGTGTTCATGGTTTAGTTACCTGCCGATATCGCATGCAACGAACGGCGAACGGCGGTGAAGCTGAGTCGGCCAAAGACCGTCGTGGCCAACACACCCACCAAGGGTCATCATGGAAAGAAAGTATTTCTGTAGTTAAGGCGAGTTGTAGTACCTGGAGCACTCTTTGCCCCCTCCCCCCTCCCTCCCCGGATGCCCCAAGGGTTTGGATTTGGCATTATGTCCGTTTTGCTAACTTATAACTAGCTAGACCAGGCTGGAAGGGGAGGGAAGGGAAGCTTGATCAGCTCTCAGCTGGCCGGCCAAGAGAGACATGTCAACCTTATCCTTGAGCTGTCTGTCGTACCACCGTTGGCTCTGTGTAGTTATAGTTGTTATTACTCTGGCCGACGGACGCTGGTATGGCCGTCATGAGAACCAGCACCAGGCCTGTTTCATGAAGTTGGATACGCCTTGAACGGCGAGAAGGGCATCGAAAAACCAGCCATGCAGAAGAACGGGTGCTGGGAGCCAAGAGTGATCGATCCCGACAAGCAAGTCGCAGGCAAACAAAGCTGCTGGTTGAGATTGAAACATATCTGCCTCTCGTGACCTCTCTTGTTGGGAAACAGAGCAGCAGTCGACGGCAGAAGGTCCTCCGTAGCTGTGCGCGCAGAGAGATCATCCGTCACAGCTCTTACAGCTCCTAATCTCCTAATAAAATAGAGAGAGAGAGGTCTTCTCCGCACTCCGTCCGTCCGTCCGTCCGTCCCACGACTTTCTATTCTGCTAGGGCTCTGGACCGCCGTCTGGAAGCCAGCCGAGCCGATGACATCTTAGAGACTCCGAGGGACCCATGCCAGGGCGAGGCGCCGTGAAGAGATCGAGGACCTCTATGGACACTTGGCGGCAGATGGAGGGGGGGGCGCGCGCCTTACATGCAGATGTTTCACCCCAGGGACAAGAAGGTGCTGCATTAACTAACCAAACGACAATTAAGCCTAAGCACACTCAGCTTGTTGCATGCATCTCGTGCGTTAGCTCTCGCTAGGTCAGGTCACTAAGCCTGCACTGGGTGGATGCCTTTTGAGAAGACGTTGATCGGTGATGTCTACTATAAGTATATACTTCATATAGGTTAGATGATGTGCTCTCGACCTTTCAAGCCTCATCCCTGCCTTGAACCGCGAGAGGCCATGAGCCTGTCCCGGCAGGCCGCACTTCTTGTCTGCCTTGGCCTCTTCTTGTTTCTGGGTTCCTGTTCCTTGGTCCCCCGCCCGGAGATACTAAAGAGAGAAGCCGAAAGGAAGACCGAGAGGAAGAATCAAGAAGATGGAAGATGGAAGAAGAAGAAGAAGAAA
>NW_003315510.1:0-19939 GCF_000151505.1 Trichophyton verrucosum HKI 0517
ATTAGTTCTAACTTTAAAAATTTCTTAAAAACCCTCTCTCTAGTCCTAATATATAGTAAATCTTGCCCTAACTTCCGCCCCCTCCAAACTATAGAGGGGGGTATCTTACCCCCAACCCCCCCCCTTTACCCCTATAGGTAGGGGGGGGGGAAGTTTCTTAAAGTAGGGGGTACAAGCTTATTTCTATATATTTATTAGTAACCAATTTTATTAGAAGAAAGATAAATTTAAAAAACTTACTAATTATTCTATTTCTAATACTATTATTATATTCTTTATATAATATTTTTATATTTAACTTATTAAATACTTTATATACTTTTTATATAATAAAAAAATTTTATAATTATTAGATATATTAAAGCTAAATTTAATAATATATAATGATAATAATAATAATAATAATGGTTGAAATTAGAATTTAATATTATATAATTAGTAGAGTATATTTTAATTACATAAATAAAAGTAAATAATAGAATATATTAATTTAATATTATTTAACTATTTCGTCTCTTATTTAAATTATATATTATTAGTTTATTAGTTTAATATATTTCGAATATATTATTTAGTAAACTATAAACTATAAAAAATAGTTAAAGAAAACTCTAATATTAATATTATAAAAGTATAAATATATTTTAATAATATTATAAATTATAAGTATTAGAAGTATAAAAATTAAGTAAATACTAATAAAATAATAATATTTAATTAGAATAAGAGATTAATAAATTTAAAACTTTATTAAAAAGCTAGATAACTTTATTTATTCAGCTTCTAGAAAGATAAAATTAATAATTTAGTATAGAAATTATATATAAATATAAATAATTATAAATTTAATTTTATTAGAACTACTTTTTTAGAAATAATAAAAGAATAAAAATATAAAATATTAGCAAAGATAAAAATAAATTAAAATATATAATTTATAGAGTTTAATATTAATAACTAATATATAATATAGAAGTATATTATATTAGAGAAAGAATTAAATTAGAAATAAAATATAATTATAGATATATATTTATATTTTAATACTTCTACTCCATTTAACTAATTTTTTTAATAGTTTACTATAGAGAAATTTTTTATAGTCTTTTACTAGATAGTACTAATTATTAATTATAATAAGTTTTTAAAGAAGAAAAAATAATATCTTTATAGTAAGTAATTAAATATAATTATAGATATTGAATTACTAAGAGGTTATAGATATATATATAAATTTTATAGTAGAAGTAAAATTATATTTAGATTTAGTTAAGTACTCTAATAAAATATATAAAATTAATAAAATATAGAAAAATATTATTAATTTCTAAAATATATTTACTAATTTTAAGAAATATAATAGTATAAATAAATTTAAATTTATAAAAAAAAGGAGTATTTTTAAAGAATTAGCTATAAAATACTAATAGTAGTTATATATTAGAATACTAAGTAGAAATTAAAATTTACTATAATTTTTAAATAATTAAAGAAGTTAGTAGTTACTAGAGTAATAGCTAAAATAGATTATTATATCTAATATCTTTAATTAAAATATTAAAATAAATATATTTTCTTCTTTATATAATAAGCTTATCTATAATAAATATTTTTTTCTCTTTCTAATAGTTATTTATTTTCTTATAAAATATTAGTAAGTAAATAATCCTTACCTCTAATAATATTTAATAGAAATTAACTAAATACTAGATTAGAATTAATATTATAGTTTTTTATAAAAAGAAAATAATATAATCTAATAAAATTAAAGTTAAAACTAATACTAAAATTAAAATTAATTCTAAAATTAATATTATTATAAAGATAGTAAAAATATATAAGTTAATATATTAAAAATATTTAGTATTTATAGTTATTTTAACTTTTAAAGTAACTTATAATAAGTTTCCAACTAGAAATAAAGTTTACTAATTTTATATTAAAAATAAAAAATTCTATACTCTACTTCTAAAAGATTTTAAATATAATAAATTAGAGCTATTTAAGGAGTTAGATATATATCTAAAAACTAAAAATCTAACTATAAAAGAAAAAAAGTAGAAAATTTTAGTATAAACTATAAATAAAATAAATATAGAATTAGAAGACTTTCTAAAGAAGAATCTAAACTAGATATTTCTAAAGTAAGTAGCTCTAAAGACTATAAATACTATTTCTACTTCTTCTACCTCTACTAATAAAGAGGTTCTTTAAATACTATAGGAAATAAAGCAGTTTATAAAGAAGAATTATAAAAAAATTATAAATATTATTTTAGAGTTTAAGGTAAATAATTTAAATATTTATTAATATCTATACCTATACTAATATATAATAGAAAATTAAAAATATACTTTAATAGGGGCTTCTAAATTCTATAAGTTACTCTACTATTAGTAGTTAAGTTTTAGCTATATTTTATACTTTAACTATTTTAACTTTAGTTTTAGTTTTATATTTAACTCTAATAATTTTAAATCTATATAGTTAATATAACTTCGAAATATTTAATATAATTAAAAGTAAGAAATTTTTTAATTAAATTTTTAATAATTAGATTTTTATTTTAAATATAAGATTATTTCGTAGTAAGTAAAAAAAAGTAAAATAATATCTTTTTTAATAATACTTTATATAATACTAATTTAAGGCCTTTAAAAGAGAACTTATTTTAATAATAATAGTTTTAGCTTAAATAAAAAAACTACTACTTAAATAATTACTATTTAAGCTATAGTTTAAGTTACTACTTAAGCTACTACTTAAATTACTACTAAAGCTACTACTAAATCTACTACTAAAGCTACTACTAGATTTTATACTTTAGAATACTTATAACTCTTACTAGTAGAGTCTTTATATAAAGATATTATAGTATCTAAATATATTTAGGTAAAATATATTTATCAAACTAATTAATTAAATAAGATAAATAAATTCCTTAACTTTAAAATTATAGAAAACTTAAAATTAGAAAAATTAGATACTATAAAAGAGACTTAAATAGTAAGTAATAAAGATAATTTTCTAGACCTATATTAGATTTTAATCTATAGTTAATATACTAGAGTAGTATAATAATAAGTTTTAATTTATAGTTAGTATCGAAATAGTATAATATTAATACTAAAGTAGTATAATAATAGGTTCTAATTTATGGTTAGTATTAGAGTAGTAGATAAATAATAAATATAGTAGATAAATTCTTAAAATAAAGTATATTCTAATAATTAAAATATTCTTCTTAATTAATATATATATAATAGAGTAATATACTAAACTAGTAAATATTCTTAATATATTTATAGTATAGATACTATTATATAGTAAGCTAGAGCTTCGCTCGTATTAGAATAATAAATTTGGTGTTCCGAAAAAACTCAATTTTCCCCTATAGTACCCTTCCATCAAACTTTAAACAGGAGCGGAATTATAATTTTGCGAAGAGCCGAGTTTCATCCGAGCACCGTTGTTTATTAACACACTTCCGGCTGTAACTCGGCTCGTTGCAGCTTTTTATATCAAAAAACTTCTACGCACCGAGAAAAACTGCTTTCAAATTATACGCAAGAACATGAGAATATCAAATATCCAGCAAGAAACCAGCCTCAAGTTGGTAATATAAATTGTTGGATATCTTCAGATCAAAACATATACAAAAAAATTCTGGAGTTTGTTGCCCATCAACAAGCCCAAGTCATATCTGTTCTGTATGAGTACTGCATCCAGGCCAGTTTGAAGACCGCCTCAGGGGCCACTTTGAGTCGTTAGACTGCCGCGGCCCTTGCCCAGCCGGATACACGGCTCTCTATAGACATTGCGTCTATGGCTTTCCAACCTTGGGCTTCAACCCGCCTGGTTCATTCTCCGGACTTTATTCGCCCGCGGCTTGCTCTTTATCAGGCCGAGGATCAATATTTGAGCTCCACCAGGCCCGAAATTTTGCCGCTACACTCAAAGCAATGTTGGACTATTTGGCTGATGATGTAAATCTACAATAAATGTGTGGAATTATCGGCATAGAATTGCCGTGCAGGATATATACATATATATACTGCGTAGTATATATACGTCTCCATCACCATGCTCTTGATACCCTTTTTTCCTCCGTACTACCCAAGCAAGCCCTTACAATCCTCCTTACCGTGAAACGGGGGAATTTTGCATCACCATGGCGAATTCATCCCGCTCGACCTCGCTAGACCTAGATCACCGCCATGCACCCCCGGTCCCTGCTGGAGCTGAGGCTACGGACTTGCCATACCGCGAACTACAAGAGACGGCCAATTTCGAAGAGTACACTGCAGAGACCACCAATGGACAAATACTCAAATCTGTGAAGTCAAATGTGACTGGAAAAATTGAAGATTATAAGCTTGTTACCTTCACGGTTGGAGATCCAGAAAATCCAAAGAACTGGAGCAAGGCGTACAAATGGTACTGTACCATGGTGGTGGCTTTGACCTGCTTCGTGGTCGCCTTTTGCAGCAGTGTAATCACGGCCGACTTTAAGGACCTTATGGAGGAATTCCACGTATCCCAGGAGGTCGCTCTACTGACAATAACAGTCTTTGTCATCGGCTTTGGTGTGGGTACGTCTTATGGTTGCCAGTCTTATAACTAACTAGGGAAGAATGTGCTAATAGATGTTGAACCTCTAGGGCCAATGGCTTTTTCGCCTGCATCAGAACTAATTGGTCGGAAACCTGTCTATGTTTCAACCGTGTTCCTTGCCGTTGTATTTATAATACCTTGTGCTGTTTCGAAAAACATAGGAACGCTCCTCGTATGCCGCTTGATCGACGGAATTGCATTTTCTGCTCCCATGACATTGGTTGGCGGTACTCTGGCCGATCTATGGCGCACGGAGGAACGAGGGGTCCCCATGGCTGCATTCAGCGCTGCCCCTTTTATTGGGCCAGCAATCGGACCGCTTGTTGGAGGTTTCTTAAGCGACGCTGCAGGATGGAGATGGCTTTACTGGATTCAACTCATCCTTGCCGGTGTCGTATTCCTTCTCATCACCTTCACCCTTCCCGAGACATACACACCCACGATTCTCGCAAAGCGAGCTAAGAAACTCCAGATAGAGAAAAACGACACTTCTTACGTTACGGAGGCCGATTTGGATTCCCGGCCAATGGGAGAGAAACTGCGCATTTTCATGATCAGGCCTTTTCAGCTTCTATTCCTGGAACCGATCGTCTTCTTTCTTTCTCTCTACATGGCTATGCTCTATGGCCTCTTATACATGTTTTTCGTTGCGTGAGTTTAACCTAAGCCGTCTTAATAGTAGCCCACAGCTAACATGAGCATTATTTAGATATCCAATTGTTTATGAGGAAGGGAAAGGCTACTCAGCGAGCACCACGGGCCTCATGTTCATTCCTCTGGCCATAGGGGTAGTTAGCAGCTCTTTTTTTGCTCCCCTTATCAACAAGCATTATTTGACCCTTGTTACAAAACACAACGGCAAGCCTCCAGCCGAAACTCGCCTTATTCCTATGATGCTCTCCTGCTGGTTTATCCCGATAGGAATATTCATATTTGCTTGGACATCATATCCCCATCTCCACTGGATTGGGCCTGCTATTGGTGGCTTTCCAGTAGGATTTGGCTTCATTTTCCTTTATAACTCATGCAATAATTATTTAGGTACGTCTTTGTGCTATGGAATGAATGGTATGAATGCAATTGCTAATCCGACCCCTGAATTAGTGGACACATACCAACACCAAGCAGCTTCCGCTCTCGCTGCAAAAACGTTCCTACGCTCGATATGGGGTGCGTGCTGCGTTCTCTTCACCACCCAGATGTATGACAGGCTGGGAGACCAGTGGGCTAGCTCGCTTATTGCATTCCTTGCTCTGGCTTGTTGCGCCACTCCCTTTGTATTCTATTACAAAGGCGATTCTATTCGCCGACATTCGAAATATGCATACGTTGAGGGCGAGGAAAACTCTGAAAAGAAATAGTTGCGCAGTTTTGATCTCCCTGTTATACGACAGGTCTTAATTTCTGGTCTCCCATCGCATATGTACAGCGTACAGAAAATTTCCGGGACAAGCGTTAGAGACGGTGGATCCTCTCAATACACATACCATGGTCATTAGAGGGCCAAACGAGGGTTCCAGCATATATACCTTACCATGAATCAAGTATATAGAAGTGAAAGGAATAAAAGTTTTCTCAATTATGAATGTATTGAAGCTAGTGTTACAAAATCATCAAGAGAAGTATATCGATAAGAATGAAACCGGCTCTTGAGCCTGGGGAAACGTGGCTCGACCGTGGCATTGAGCCACCAAGCGCACGAAGCACCAGCATAATGCAAGGGACAGCCAACCAAGTGTTGTTCATGCTCTTTCTTCCTGGTTATCAGACCCAGTAGAAATCCCCAGTCATCTGGTGTCAAAGGGATATCTAGAGGATACATAGTGCTACCAATGCATTGTTTCTATCACCTCAGTATCTCTCTCTCTTTTCGCCATTCAGATAAACAGCAAGATATAGCCTCCCTGTACTTATACACCCCTGACCTCGGAAACATATCTCACTTCAACTGGAGCCCCATTATACGGGAAGCCAGAACAGAGGCGCTCGGGGCGCCAGATATCGCTGAACAGACAGGTTAATGTTCACCTGCTCTGTATAAAACAAAAACATCGAAGCTGGGTGCTAAAATGTCGAAAGTAAAATATATGCATGCTACGCTAGTCCGAAGATAAACTCGATGATTGTCGTACTTCAAATGAATATCACATCCCTGATACCCACAGGCAACAGAGTAATGATACGCTCACCAAGAAAAGGATATGGGTATTTGAAGTGTAAGAAATCTTGGAACAGAAATGTGGCTGTTGGAAAACAGCCTGTGAACCAAAACGGGTAAAGCTGTTTAATATGTGCAAAATGGCGGCCGGCGTGGTACTTATCAGAACCAACGACCCTTCAAGTAGCCCTGCATATTAGAAAACAGACTAGGTTCGTGGCCCCTGGAATCCATCATCTCACCTTTCTTCAAAGGGGGGTAGAAGCATTGGCTTTGATGGTGTTTTCTCCTACGGTCTGGTCGAGTGGCAATGGGTGGAAAGGGCTTACAGAGCTAAAACTCGGGAAGGATCCTGAAGGAAGCGTCGGCGATATGCAGCAATTTCTTGCGCGACGACGGAGAAATCTTTCACCTTATCACGCCTCATATCGTTGATTATCTGCCTGAGCCCGGTCACATACTCTTCTCGTTCAGCTGGGGTTTTTCCTTCTCGTAAAGAACCCATTTCAACGAGAATTTTGTCATCTAAGAAAGTTAACAGCGCCTATTCGTCAGCCAATCACTCCAAGCCAATGAACAAAAGGGACAGGGAATATCTTAAGGAATCAGGAATTTAGACATAAAGGGTATCAAGGAGGAAAGATAAGGAGGAGCCAGAATCTGAAGACGATCATCCCCTCAACGCACCACTCAGATTCATATCACGGAAATGTTGAAAACCACATGAGGGAGCGTCACAAACGCCACCGGCAATCTCAAGGTCACATAGGGGTTTGTGTGGATCAATATTATGACTGTAAGTCAGAGAGCGAAAACCACCACTTGTAAGATTTGTGAAATCGGGGTGATAGCGATATGCCCTAAATAGTTTCAATGGACTACGGTAAGGGCTGAAACGACAACTGGACTGATGCAAGGAAGTATCAGCGTCATTCTATGAGCTCTATATTAGTGATCGATAATTGCAAGTGTAAAGAGAAGATTGTGTACCGTGGAGGGTGCCAGAATAGCTGGGGAGTCCGCTTCTTGTTTACTAAGAGTTAGCGCATGTGCATCTGGATCTTCGGGTCCAGGACTGAGTTCCATAGATATTTGTTCTATGGGTTGAGGAGGGGCGGGACTGAATGGAGGGCTTTCCAAGGTGTCAGGCTCGGGGGGTTCATATCCCTCAGACGCAACAGATTCTCCCCGAGGAGTAAATTGGGGTTCGCCATCATTATCTGGATTCGACGATATGGAATTTGTGCTTTTTTCTTGAGGTATATGCTGTGAGATTTTATCCTCTTCTGAGAGGGAAGCGTCCTTCATAATGACCATTTCGTCATCGTCAGGACTGCCTAATGAGGTGGATTTAGCCATTGAAGCTAATTCTTCACCTGATTCGTCCTCTGAGCTTCCCATGGATTCGTCCATAGCAGAACTAGAATAAGATTCTTCGCGAGTTTCACGAGGTCCACCAGAAGACGCGTTTTCCATTGCTGTATCTTGCGCACTTCCTATTTCATGCGCCGTACTATCTTGACTTACAAGATTTTCGACGTTGTGAGCCATTTCTGTTGAGCTGGGGATGCTAGTGGCGAGGCCCTCTTCTTTGTCGGCCGGAGACCTTTGTATTTCTTGGTCTGTGGTCGATGTATTTGCCGGAATATCCTGTTTGGCTATACCAAGTTAGTAATTAGCGGCGTGTGAAATTATAAAGTATCACTTACAAGAACTATCATTGATATTTCCAACTTCATCCGATATTTCCTTGAGCTCTGAAATTGACAAGCCCTCAGTTTCGATCCCTAGGCTTTCGAGTTCTTCGATCAGCTTGCGTTTACCTTCTCGGCCTTTAGCAATTTGATCGACAAGTCTCTTTTCCTGCTCGCGAAATTCAGCCAACTTCTGTTCTGTTTTGAGTATTTCTGCATCCAGAAGTGGGAGTCCAGATTCAATTTCCTTTCGACGGAGAGCCTTCAACCGTAACTCCTCAGCACGGTTGACACCTAGGTTAGAAGCTGCTGGTGGTTGGACACTGGAGGTAGTAGAGGTAGAATTTGGTAATGGAGAGGCCGAGTCAACTATCCCGATTATTCCCCCCTCAACAGCCGGCGTGGGCGCCTTTTGAGCATTTTCGAGTTCAGATGAAGAATTTTCAGTTTCTTGTACAGTTCCATCGGAGGTTACGCCTGCCGACGCATTTGAAGAACCGGAACTTTGATTTTGGCTTGACGCTTGCTTTTTAATGCGACGAGCCTCTAGTTCCGCAATTCTTTGACGCATGGCCAGTATCTCCATATTTTTCTGCTGTAGACCATTGACGGGATTCGGGGGAGTATTTGACATAGTCCCAGGAGTGGAACGATGGGAGCCACGACTCTTGGGTGGAAAATCGGATAATGGTGGCAAGTCACGAGCAGTGGATTTCGTAGAACGAATTGTACGGGGCGTATTTGTATGGTTTGGCATTGCTCTGCCTTCATTGTCAGAACCACCATACATTGCCTCGTCATCGCTGATATCAATAATAACTTTCTGTTCAGCACTAGCTGAGCGTGTTGATAACTGGTGTTTCCTTGTTTGTGTTTCCTCAGGATCATCAGTAAAATCCGAAGCTCTTGGCCGTTTTCTTGGGGCACGAGATGTCTCCGCATTGTCCTTGAGACCATCTTGTGGTTTCTCAGCAGTAACTAAGTCGTTCGTCTTGTGAGAGTCAGCCTCTGTCAGAACGAGGCCGGGAATTTGAGTTAGTCCTGGCATCCCGGACGGTGGCGGGCGGTCGGGTAAGGAGTGTGGGAGGGAGCGCGATTCTTGCGAAACAGTTGAGACGGGAATATCCGCACTAGATGTCAATGGAGAAGAGGTGAGACCAGGAATTTGAGGTGTTGATTTCCCAAGCCCGAGCTTTTTAAGTTGCTCCATGCGTTGCCTAGCTAATTCCGTCTGAGCTTTGTTCTTCTCTTTCACTCTAACTTCTTCAGGAGTAGCTTGTGCCGGAGTTTGTGTTTTTTGAGGGGAGCTTTCATCAAGACTCCGGATTGCCATTTTAGTGGGCTGGGACGGAGATGCAGTGACCTGGTCTGACTTCGCGGTTTTAGCCGTAGGTATCGAAGGTGGTGTAGATTTGGCAGCTTTTGCAGCTAGCATGCGAGCAATGACATCTTTTCGCTCCATGGGCTTGCTAGAGCTGGCACCCGTGTCCTGAGTAGCGTTTTGTTTGGTTACAGATTCGTCCCGTGCAATAGGATTTGCAGCAGGGCTAAAACCGGTATTTGAGGTTTTGGGCTCGCCTAGCTCTTTAACGATTCCAACAGATTTACCGAGCGGCTCAGTGGTGACCTTTATTCCGATTTCATCATATAAGCTCTTCAATATGATGGGGTCTATCCCCTCCCGAACCAACTCATTATAGCGAATTTTGTGGGGTGCGAGATTCAATAACGCTCCTTGAGCAAGTGCTTTCAATTGAGAAGGAGACTTCCCAGCTAACGGGTTCGCGTGGGCATTGTCCTTCGTTGAATTAGTTTTCTCTGGGTTATTATGCACTGGTCGATGTAAGTTGGTTGAGGGTGACTGGGACTGCGGTTCGTTCTGTTGTGGTTTGTTACCGGCGGCACCTTGTATGCTTCTAGAATTCTGCGCGTAAGGAGCAAATAGCCTCTCCGGGTTAGGACTCCTTTGTTCAACGGTTTCCTCACAGCTGCTCAGCTCGCCTTCTTCCCTCGCGTCAACGTCCATCGCGTCTGGCATTTTTTCCGGTTCCGGCGCGTCAGCGGGTCGTTGATATGTAGCTGGTGGATGATTCTGGATCTATATGTAAGATTACGAGTATGAAAACAGACACAAAGGCGATGCATACCGGTACAGGTTGAGATAATAGATATGATGCCTGTGGATGTAGGTACCGAGGATCCCCTGTCTGAAAATAACCAGCACTCGCGCCATATACCGTCTGGGGATCATGAGGGGGGAAATAAGGTCGTTCCATATCGTATGAAGGATAGGGCATATTTGGGTCGTAGCCTACAGGTTGGCTATTTGACCAACGGGGATCAAAACCCCCATACGATGGCGCTTGCTGATACCCTGACATGCTTCCAGATGTAGCGGAGATAAACATTCTTATCTGGAAGTTCGCATATCAAGAAAAAATGCGGTTGGTTCTATACGGTTCAAGGGCTTGATGTCGAGGCATGAGAACGAAAGTGCAAGGTGAAGGAGCGGGAGAAAAAGGGATAAAGTGCCACCTGCTGTGAACTTCTGTGGCCAATCAATAACTAGATGAGTAATCTGTCAGCTTATCAAATAGCACAAGCCAGGCAGGAGACGCGCATTCCTTCGGTCCTCGAGTGTAGAAAAAGTGTCCAACTTCGAGATGTTCGTTCTTCCCTTCGAATTTGATATCAGGGAGTTGAAAAAAAGATCAGGCTTGGCGGAATCTCGACATCACGTGAGAAGAATAAGCGCCAGCGCCAAGCGCAGTGCTTGCGCTAGCCCCGAACAGGAAGGATGTAAACAAACAACGCTAAAGTTGGCGATTAAAAGTCGATTAATGGTGGGATTTCGAGGCCGCAAACAAACCCATGGCTACTAACCTACCAGGTTTATCGGAAAAGACAAAATGAATGACTTTTGATGTGATATGAATTCTGCTTCTGCATCCTTTTTTAGTATTGATATTATTTGTTTTTCAGTTTGACCGTCAACCTGCTCCTGTCACCACTCCCATGACCCTTACACCTAAGGGTGCCTCGTCATCGTTCCTCAGGGCTATTCATGAATTGACGCCCGTTCAACGACCTAATACCAGCTAATTCCTTCACTGACCTTCTGTAATGATGCATCCTTCGTTTAATAGCCCGTCCAGAAGACACAATCCTTTTTCCCGGAGCTCTCCTTCACCTTCCCCAGCTCCTCCAGATGCGGCCCCCAGAGTGTCCGGCCGACCAAAGTCAGTTACGTTCACATCACCTGTGCAGACGTATGCGTCGGGGCATGTACGAAATGGCTCCTTAACTCCATTAAATCCTACTCCTATCAACGGCATAAACAGACAACGATCCAACTCAGCACGACACACCTCCGAATCCTCAAACACCTTTGCTCCAAAGTTCATAAAATCAGAAGAGCTACGGAGAGGGGCCGATCAGATTAGGGGCGAAGAAGGTGATAATGATTTTTCCGGGAAAAGATATGTGTGGCTTAAAGATCCCGAACGAGCGTTCATCCGGGGCGCTGTTCTTCGAGAAACAGAGGGTGGCCTCCTGGTCGTGCAATGTGACGATGGGCGCGTGAGTTTATAGGCATTTATTACTTGTGTTTGTTGGAGGTTCTGACAGCTGGTATAAATAATAGCAGGTTGAAGTTGACCCAGAGGGCGTTGATAAAGTTAACCCTCCAAAGTTCGATAAGGCCGACGACATGGCTGAGCTTACCCATTTAAATGAGGGCTCTGTTATTCATAATCTACACACCCGGTACCAGGCTGACTTGATTTACGTATGTTTACACCGCTGTTGGAGAACTAAGACTAGACACCATTATTGACTGGGCATATAGACTTACTCTGGACTTTTCTTGGTGACCGTGAATCCGTACTGTCCTTTGCCTATATACTCCAATGAATATGTCAAAATGTATAAAGGACAAAGCCGAGAAGACACACGACCACATATATTTGCAATGGCAGATGAAGCCTTTCGCAATCTTGTAGAAGAGGGCGAGAACCAGAGCATCCTTGTTACGTAAGTACACACCTATTTCCTTCAAATCTGCTGAGTTGCTCACACTTGATATCATAGTGGTGAATCTGGTGCTGGAAAGACAGAGAACACAAAGAAGGTTATTCAGTACCTGGCTGCTGTTGCGCCCGGTGATGCCCAGGGAAAGCCGTCATCTAAACAACTTGGGGATCTCTCGCAACAAATATTGAGAGCTAATCCTATACTTGAAGCATTCGGAAATGCCCAGACGGTTCGCAATAACAATTCGTCACGGTTCGGAAAGTTCATTCGTATAGAGTTCTCTCGCACCGGCCAGATATGTGGAGCCTTCATTGATTGGTACTTGCTTGAAAAGTCCCGAGTTGTCAAGCTCAATTCCCAGGAACGAAGTTATCACATCTTTTATCAGCTACTCCATGGAGCCAGCAAAGAGTTGCGTGAGCAGCTGCACCTCTCAAATCTCGATATCCAGGACTTTGCATACACTAAAGACGGAAATGATACCATAGCAGGTGTCTCTGACGAGGATGAGTGGGACACTCTCGTCGAAGCCTTTGATACGATGAAGTTTGAAGAAGAGGACCAGCTTGCGATATTGCGCACAATTGCTGCAGTTCTACATCTGGGAAACATCACGGTTGGCAAGGAGAGTCTACGGGCAGACCAAGCTAAGCTCACTCAAGATGATACTGAGAGTGTCATGCATGCTTGTCATCTCCTAGGAATACCTCTCGAGCCTTTTGTCAAGGGATTGCTTCACCCTCGAGTGAAGGCTGGGCGAGAATGGGTTGAAAAGGTCCAGACACCCGAGCAAGTCCGTTTCGCGATAGATTCTCTTGCAAAGGGTATATATGAACGAGGATTTGGAGACCTAGTCAACAGGATCAATCACCAGTTGGACCGTAGCAGAATCAGCTGCGAAGAGACCTACTTCATCGGCGTCCTTGACATTGCAGGTTTTGAAATTTTTGGAACAAATAGCTTTGAACAACTCTGCATCAATTACACCAACGAAAAATTGCAACAATTTTTCAACCACCATATGTTTGTTCTGGAACAGGAGGAATACTCTAGAGAGCAAATTGAATGGCAATTCATCGATTTCGGGAAAGACCTTCAACCAACAATCGACCTTATTGAGTTGTCGAATCCGATCGGTATATTTTCATGCCTTGACGAGGATTCGGTGATGCCAAAGGCTACAGACAAAACATTTACTGAAAAACTTCATTCTTTATGGGACCGAAAGTCTCCAAAATATCGGGCCTCACGACTCAGCCAAGGTTTCATTCTCACTCACTATGCTGCAGAGGTAGAATATAACACGGAGAATTGGCTGGAAAAAAACAAGGATCCCCTCAATGACAACGTAACACGGCTGTTGTCCAAGTCAAATGACCCGCATATTGCTAACTTATTCGCTGATTATGCTGAGGATGTATCCAATGGAACCCGGAGTGTTGTCAAAAAGGGTCTTTTCCGAACTGTCGCTCAGAGACATAAGGAGCAGCTATCAAGCTTAATGGCTCAGCTACATTCAACTCATCCCCATTTCGTTCGCTGCATCTTGCCAAATAACAAGAAACGACCAAAACTCTTCAATGGGCCACTTGTTTTGGACCAACTACGATGTAATGGTGTACTTGAAGGTATTAGAATTGCTCGAACTGGCTTCCCTAATCGGTTAACGTTCAATGAATTCCGCCAAAGATACGAAGTTCTGTGCCGTGGTATGCCCAAGGGCTACTTGGACGGGCAGATGGCTGTGACATATATGGTCGACAAGCTGGGTCTTGACAAGTCATTATTCAGAATCGGGTTGACAAAAATATTTTTCAGGGCTGGGGTATTAGCAGAGTTGGAAGAGCAACGTGATACCCTGATTCGTGAGATCATGAGGCAATTCCAGTCGTTGGCTCGTGGCTTTATTCAAAGACATATTGCAAACAAACGACTATACCGCACAGAGGCTACTCGAATCATCCAGCGCAACTTTCACCTCTATCTTAACTTGAAATCATCCCCATGGTGGAGATTGTTCGCAACAATGAAGCCACTTCTTGGAGAGACTCGTACAGCCGGAGAAGTCAAGAAGCGTGACGAGAAAATCCAGCAGCTTGAAGCGAAGGCTCAACAAGACATAGCTGAAAGACAGAGAATAGAAGACGAAAGGCGCAAGATAGAAACCGAAATGCAGAGAATCAGGAAAACTCTTGAAAGTGAACGTTCCCTTGCATTAGACAAGGAAGAGATATTCAAACGGTTGCAACTCAGAGAAGTTGAACTGAGCGAGAAACTGGCTGGGGCAATCGCTGATCAGGAAAGCCTAGAAGATCAACTAGACGAACTGATTGCAGCAAAGAAAAAAATAGAACACGAACTAGACCTACGAAGAGGTCAACTTGAACAGGCTGCGCAGATAATGGAGAGGCTTGAGGGTGAAAAGAAGGAGCTGCAGGAGCGCATTTCGGATATGGAGAAACAGCTGAAATCCGTCGAATCAACACACGGCGAGTACGATGAGAAGATCGGGGCCCTGAACCAGGAGATCAATACCCTCAACAGTCACCTGGCTATGAAGGACAAGAAACTTCAGGACTTGGAAGCAAAGCTTTTGTCTTCCGACCAACAACTCGACCTCGAATTAGCAAACACCACCAAAGAGTTAGAAGGGTCTAAAAAGCAAATTAAGCAATTGCTTGAGGAAAACCGTGAAATTCAAAGGCAGATTGCGGATTTGTCATCGACCTCGACGGGTTATGAGGAATTAGTCCGACGTAAGGAGGGCGAGGTCGCAATTCTCAAAGCTGATTTGAAAAAGCATGAGTTCGAAAAACGAAGCCTCGAAACAGAAAAAAGGGGGTTATCGGATCGACATGATGATATGCAGCGAAGAATACGTGACCTACAGGCCGAAATAGACACCACGAAGCTCGAAAAGGCGAACTTTGAACGCGAGGCGCTTGACGCTAGGAAGCTCCTTGAAGAGAAGCTATCTGAAGATGCGGAATCAGCTCAGGGTAGGAAGATGCTTGACAAGCAGGTCCAAGATCTCAAGACCCAACTATATCAGACCCAAGCAGAGCTCAGTCGAGTACAGCAGTCGAGAGATGATGTTCAGATGCTCTCAGAACACAAGTTTGCACAACTGAAAGAGGAGTTTGATATTCTCAATGAAGCCAAGATTACTATCGAGAAAGAGATGTATATCCAGCAGGATACTCTTCGCAGGGCAAAGGAAGCTCGAGCCGCTGCAGAAGAATCTCGCAAGCAACTCCAGGGAGAAGTCATCAAACTGCGGGACCGAATTACAAAAATCGAGGAATCTCGCCTGAATGCAGAGAACACCTTTGCAAACAAGATGACTGCGCAGGCAACTGAGAGGCTGGCTAAACTTCAGGCCGAGCTAAACGAAAAATCGAAGGCACTCAATGATGCCGAGGCAGGACATGCCCGCCTGAGCTCTCAAGTTCAAAACCTGAGTAACCTGATTGCAAAGTCTGAAAATTTCCGCACCGAGAATGATCAACACAAGGAACGGCTAGAGCGAGAACTCGTTACTGTTAAGGGCAGACTCGCCGCGTCTGAAAATGATAACAGGGCTCTTTTGAACAAAGTCCAGCAAAAGAACCTCGATATCGCACGGTCTAATTCAAGGGCTGGTGATACCCAAAGAGCTCGGTTGGCGCAGCTTCAAACTGAAAAATCTCGCCTGGAAGAATCAAATAAACAACTTACTCGCCAACTTGGAGATGCTCAGCTATCGATAACTTCGCTCGAGAAGCAAAAGGAGAAACTTGCTTTGAGTGCAGAGGACCTGAACCACGAAGTCGCACGCGAACACAAAGCTAGCCGTAATGCAGAAAAGACTGCTGCCACGGCACAGTTACAATTAGCAGAAGCAAACAGAAATCTCGAGACGGAACGGCAGCTTAGAACCCAGGCACAGGCAAATACCAAGAAGCTCCAGGCATCAATGGATCGGATGAACTCGGAACTAGAAGATTGTCATCAGCAACTTATATTGCTCCACAAAGTATTCGATCCTAATGACACATCGCCAACCGAGAAATCATGGGAGACAATAAAGCCGGACCTGTCCAAAAAGGTTGATATGGCTGCTCTGTTAGAGACTGCCCACAATGACCTTCGGATCAGTGAAGAAAAGACGTTCGAGGGCTGAGAATCAACTGAACGAGATGCGACGCCGGCACGCAGATGAAATGAATGAGCTTGATGCTCGCTACTCTTCGTCGAAGCGTGCCCTTCTCGAAGAAATTGATCAAAACCAGGTGGCCAATACAAGGTCTCCAGGGCACTTCAGGAAGAATTCGGAGCCTAATAAGCGGTTTTCTAACCCTTCAACCCCCAACCGTCGATATAACAATTTCATAGATGGAGTTGGTGACTCTGGACGGTCAGATCGAACTGTCGATACTGTCACATTCCAGAAACGAATGGATCAAGCTGCAGAAATCGAGAGCCTTCAGAATCAACTGCAGCTTGCTGAAATGCATAACCGTCACCTCCAGAGTCAGGTTGATAGAGCTACTCCAGCTCGAGATATGTGGCAAGACGAGAGTCCATCTATCCGACGCATGCAGATTCTTGAACGTGAAAACGGTCGTCTCCACGAGAAGCTAGATGATTCTGCTAAGAAGGTTTCAGCCCTAGAAAAGAGTATTCAATCCGGCGAGTTGAGCCTCCGTGATGTACAGGCGAAATCCCATGAGGAATTATACGATCTTCTCAGCTCCCAGGAGCAGTCCCGACGGTCTCTCCTCCAAGTTCATAAGTCTGCACTAGCCGATCTCACCCACGCAAAGACGGAATTTGAAAAGCTCAAGCACGCAAGAGCTGCTATGGAAGTTGAGCTACGAGACACTAGATCAGAGCTCCAAGAGCTACAGCTTGCACGAGAGCATGACAACGCTAGCCGAAGCCAACTACTCCAAGAGTTCTCAGACCTCCAGATCAGATTGGATGCTGAAACATCCAAGGCCATTGATGCCGACTCCAGTTTGAGTCTGTACAAGAGCCGCGCCAACGAATATTTCAGCAAGTTGGAACAGGCAGAGATTGCTGTTTTGAAGGCTACCCGCGCTGAACAGTTTGCCAAAGCACAAGCCAAAGAGGCAGAAGAAACTTGCGCTAATATCATGGCTGAAAGGAAACAAACTGATAACCTCATTGAGGATCTGCAGCGACAAGCACAGTCTCATGAAGAAAGGATTGAGGATCTCTCAGCTGATCTTGAGGCTGCATCACAAGCGAAGAAGCGCCTCCAACACGAGCTCGAAGATTACCGAAGCCAGCGGGCCATGGATATCGAGGACAAAGAAGCTTCCATGGAGCAAACGAGGAAGAAGTATCAAATGGAATGCTCGACGCTTACGAGCGAGCTCGAAATAGAACGCGAAAATGTTCTCCATATTCGAGGTGAAAATGCACGCTTAAAGGAAGAGCTCGAGGAACTTCGATCTAAATGGGACGATGAAGTTCTCAATAGTTCAACCTGGTCCAAGGAAAAATCCAGAATAGAAATGACCCTTCAGGATATCACAGCTTCCAGAGATGATGCCGTCAAGGCCCACAACGAAGCCCAGAGTAAGGTAGTTACCTTGTTAAATCAAGTTCGCACACTTCGCACTTCTGTGGATGATATCTCAGCCGAGCGTGATATGCTCCTCAAGGAGAAACGCGGCCTCGAGTCCAGACTTGCTGAAGCAGGAGACCGGTTGGAAGACCTTGCCAAGGGCGAAAGCCCAATGCGGAATGCCGCTGGTATGGACCGTGAAATTCTCGAGCTGAAGTCGCAGCTTGCCCAACAAGAAGATCTTGCATCCGCTGCCGTTGGTAAGATGCGAAGGGCCGAAGCACTTGCGACGGAAGTGCAGAAGGAAATTGTAGCTCAACGGGAGTCAACAGCCCAACTCTTCAAGGATAAGGCTGCACTTGAGAAGCAATTCAAAGAAGTTCAGCTTCGATGCGTTGACCTTGAAACTAAAGGATATTCATCCTCGAGCCAGGATGTCAGGTTCCTCAATAAGCGAATCCAGGAAGTACGTATAGATCCATTACTGCCCCTTTGTACAAGTGCAATATGCTAACATTATGTGCCCACCAGCTTGAAACTCAACTGGAAGAACAGGAGTCGAAGCGTAATGCGGAGCAGAGGTCTGTTCGCAATGTGGATAGGACGGTTAAAGACCTTCAGACACAGATTGAAAGAAGAGAAAAGGTTAACAGCCAGCTTACGGAGGACATTGGAAAGTCGCGAGATAGAATTGAGCGCCTTCTCCAAACGATCGAAGAACTCCAGACTAGCGACTCTGAGAACCAGCTTCAGGCTCGCCGTGCTGAACGTGAGCTCCGCGAAGAACGTGAAAAATCCCTTCGCCTTGAAAGGGAATTAGAAGGGTGGAAATCACTCCGCCTAGAAAGGGGAAGTATGAAAGGCCCAGGCTACGGTGGAGTGAGCGAGATGGGCGACAGGTATAGTCGTCGAGGAAGTGGCGTATATGTCGGTTCAGGTATTGAACTTCCCCAACGGAAATTGAGCAACAGCAAAGGGTTCTTGTAGGATGTCTTGCGATCCCGTCCCGTTGATGCTCGAGGAACCAATGTCGTCTTTTCAAAGGTGGTTTTTTTCTATTTGCATCTCAAATTTGTATAGGTCATAGGCGGTGTCGGGTTTTTTATGAATAACTGTTTGTATGATGATGAGCGGGTTCCCCATATGAGTTCATGTATTTAATTAATAGAATGACTTGTGTAGTTTATGTTCAGATGCCTCAGCTTGTTCTCACATTGGTCGAAACGTGTATCTGTGGCCAAGTTGAAATGTATTCTTGCATAAGATTATAGGTTGGTTAAATAAATCAATCCTTAGATTTAGGTGATGGCGCTTCGACCCTGACTTAACTACTTCGAAAAACACAATACTTCCAAATACCTAGCAGGTGTACTCCGTATAAAATGGTTTAGAAGCAGGGGCCGGTAAAGGAAACTGTTTTTAGCCCATAGGTATCCCAGGCTTGCAATAAAATGCCCAGTGAAACTTGGGAGGTTTAGTGCCATTTCACTAAGCCAACCAAAACTCATGGCTAGCAAGCGAGCAGATTCAAAGAGTGTGGATGTGTTTTCAGCTACCTCGTCGCAGTCGCCGGGTATATCTATCCACGGCTTAATTCGGTCCTCGGGGTTGTGGGACGTGCTGACTATTGCATATCTGGCAAAGCTAGATGGGAGTATACTTGTTTCAGAGAAGTCAATAATAGTAATGTGCCCATCATCGTTGATGATAAAGTTTCCGGGGTGGATATCGATAAGAGAAGGAATAGGCTTAGTTCTTGGTGATTGACAATTGTAATCTAAACTTGGGCATAGTGCTTCGAAATGTGATGATGATGTTGTTGTTTATTCTTAAAAGTACCAAGCCAAGAACGAGAAGCTAAGAATA
>NW_003315511.1:0-62953 GCF_000151505.1 Trichophyton verrucosum HKI 0517
TAATATAATATGCCTGGGGGCGAGTGAAACATATCCCCCATGGACGCCAACGCCGGCCCCATCCCTGTTGCTGCCGTCCTCCTGTTGCCCTGTGCTGGGCTCTCTTCTGCCTCTGCCGGCTCGTCTCTGCTCGTCTCCTGCTCTACATGTCATTTCTGGCGCTGCTATAAACTCGGTCTTTTGCGTTCTGCTTGCTCTGCTACTGCTTGCTTGCTTGTCTGTTCTGTGATCAGTTCGTCTGACGCCGCGTCTGGCTGCATATCAAGCCCTGTCCTGCCGTCGTCAGCGTCCGTCGAGCTCGGAGAAGTGTCATATATTAACAGAATCCAGCTATTAAAACAAGAACCTTACTGTCCCTATCTCTGTCTCTCCGTCTCCGTCTCCTCTCTCTCTCTGCCTGCTGTTTGTCTTGTCAACTCAACTGCCTGCCTGTCTGCCCCCCCTGAGCTCCCCCGGCCATGCCGCCTGCCTGCGCGATGCCCGTCTCCTAGACTGCTGCTGACCGTCTCTACCGTCCTCGACCTGTTTCCGTCACCCATCCTGCACCGGGTATGCCTGCGGCTGCTGAGACGATGCCGGCGGAAAAAGAGCGTCGCTTCTCCCGTCTGGCTGCGCTGCTGCGTCGCCCGTCGTCGTCCTCCTCCTCGTCCGCCAAGACCGCCGCCGCCGCCGCCGCCGACCCAGCAGCAACATCGACCTCAGCGACCGCCAGCGCCGCCAACAGCATCACCACCACCACCGCTGCCGCGCCCGCCAGCCAGAAGGACAAGAAGGAGGACTTCAAGACCGCGAGCAGAGCAGACGAGCAGGCCTTGGACGACGCTGTCGACAGCGACTCGACGCCGCGCCTGTCGCCCTGGACCTCGCTGCCCGACCAGCTGCCGAGTGCCTCCACCACCACATCCACGACCTCTACTACTCCTACGCCAGCACCAGCACCACCAGCTACAGCAGCATCTACAGCGACATCTACGACATCTACAGCTGCAGCTGCTACGACGACGACGACCAGGGCCCGGCGCACTCCTCGACCGGAGGGCCACAGATTGGGCGTGGATTCGCGGCCCAACAGAGCTCCCTCGCTCTCTAGTCCGTCGCAGCAGCAGCATCTGCAACACCTGCAGCATCCACAGCACCCACCGGGACAGCCAATTGCTACGGCTGTACGGTCTGCTCCCGCCGCTAGACAGGTCCCCTCGCCGCTGATCGAGTCCCCTGTTACCTCGAACCCGCCTCTGCCTCGCGCGAGACTGGTCAGCGTCGACAACGGGAAGGACGCCCGACGCTGCGACGACTTTGCCTTCGCACCGTCACCAAACCCGCAGCAGCAGCACGGCCGAGACCCTTCGCCTGCACAGCTCCAGGGCCGGATCCAGCGCCAGTTTAGCCGTCGAGGGAGTGTCGGTGGCTCGGCTCGACAGCTAAACACTATTACTACTGCCTCGCTCTTCGACGACCCCCATCAAGGTCTGCCGTCCCCTACCACATCGCCGATATCAGCATCGCCCGTCTCAGCTGCTGCGCCTGGGAGAAGCCCCCAGATACCCGAGCAGCTGCCAAAGGGGCCTCGACGACCTTCTCTTGCCGTCAGGAGGCAGTCTCTCGTCCCCGCGTCGCAGCAGCGGCTCATAAACACCCTGCTTGAGCCACCATACACCAGTGGTGCCGAGTATTTCCCCCGTTCTACGCCCACCATCCAGTTCGACATGATCAACCGCAAGGTCTGGGTCAAACGGCCCGGCTCGTCTCCCACCCTCGTCCTGGTCACCGAGGAAGACCTGGTCGATGACCTCCGCGACTCCATCCTCAAGAAATACGCCAACTCCCTCGGCCGAACCATCGACTCTCCAGATATCGTCATCAGACTCATCCAGCGAGAGCCATCTAGCAGACACGGCCAGCTGGAACGAGTCCTGGGTCCCGAGGAACCGCTTACCCGCACACTCGACCATTTTTACCCCGGCGGGCAGACGATAGATGAAGCTCTCATCATCGAAGTCCCTCCACGACGGACTCCAAAGGCCTCTCCTCTTACCCCCTATGCCCATACAGACGACTCCCGGGGCATGGACCAGCAAGGCGGCTACTTTCCGCCCATGCATATGATTACTCCTAACAGTGCTACTCTCAAGGACTCCATGGGTTCTCCCCATCCAAATTCCATGCAGGTCATCAATACCGGCCAGGTGCCGCCCATCCCTTCGCCAGGAGTACGTGGGCCATGGCAGCAGCCACCACATCGAAGCAGCTATCATCAATACGCCGGCTCTCAGGGGCCAGGCTCTCTCCCATCACCCTCAAATGGTACGTATTTCAAAATATTGTTTTGTATTTATTTATTTATTTTTATTTGTTTCTTTATTTTCCTATATATCCTCGATATTAACGGATTCACATATGTAGACTCAGTGAATCCTCATCCACCAGCCAACGGCGTACCTACCGCCTCATCACCCCCTTCTGCAGCAACTCCGCCCGCCCTCCCTTCTGAACCAGCTCCCAAATCCGTCTCCCCTCCTTCTCGTGTCGCCTCACCTCGTCCCAAAGGTCTTGAAAAGCTGAACAAGAACAGCAGCACCAACTCTAACCCGCTTCCAACCTCCTTACTCGACGGTGCTATACCCCCGATCAATGTCCTCATTGTCGAGGATAACACCATCAACCTAAAACTGCTCGAGGCCTTCATGAAACGTCTCAAGGTCCGCTGGCAGACCGCTATGAACGGCCGCGAGGCAGTCAACAAGTGGCGAGAAGGAGGCTTCCATCTCGTGCTCATGGATATCCAATTGCCCGTCATGAGTGGCCTAGAAGCCACACGTGAAATCAGACGGTTGGAACGGGTCAACAATATCGGTGTGTTCCAGCGTTCGGCTGGGCCGTCCTACTCCGCATCCATGGTTGGGTCGACGCCTACTTCGCCTTCCGTCGCGGAGACTCCATCCTCCGAGTCAAACCCTGAAGACGAAGTCAAGCCCGAGGATCTATTAAACAAAGAAAACCAGTTCAAGAGCCCTGTCATCATCGTTGCCTTGACGGCAAGCAGCTTGCAGAGTGACAGGCATGAAGCACTGGCCGCAGGATGCAATGACTTCCTAACTAAGGTATGTCCCATATCTTCACCTTTTAAAGCTTGTCATACAGACAATTGAGCTAACATAACGAAATCCAGCCCGTAAACATCGTCTGGCTCGAGCAAAAAGTAACGGAATGGGGCTGCATGCAAGCCCTAATTGACTTTGAAGGCTGGCGCAAATGGCGTGGCTTCTCAGACCTAAACAGCGATTCTACCATTGCCGCCACCATCAGAAAGGGCAAAGAAAACGCCAGCCCAGCTCTAACACCTTCAGACGCCACTCCTCGAAAACTTAACCCCATAAAGTCACTTTTGGCAAAATCGAGCAATGGCAATCTCCAATCTAAATCACGGGTCGCGCCACCATCTACCACCTACGCAGACGGGACAGACGATTCCTCAACGGTCAGCTCCACCACCACCGTTGCCCCGAGGGCCGACGGCGGCTTGTCAACGCCCGTTGGAACTGCCGTTTCTCCTGCATCTTCTTCACCCACGCCTGTGGCTACGAGAAGATTACCTGTAGCCTCCAAGGCGCAAAACGGAAGTGCAAACGGCTCTACGAGCTCACAAACTTGGAAGAACAGCCAGCGGAACGGTGTTCCCGTGGGAGCTGCGCCTCCTTGAACTTGTTCACTTCTATGTTATGTCTATCTTCACCCATGTTGATATCCCATGCATTCCTATACATACTTAACCATCATACCATACCCACCGGCACCAACCTTCGAATGATCCACCCCACCCCTATTTCACTTCGAAACCCAAAATTATTTTCTTACGAGTTTGTTTCTTTCTCCTATTTTATCATTCATTCATATACCATACCATTTCATACCGTACCAAGTCTGTCGTGATACCATACGTTATGTTCCCTTTCAACTCTCCTATATTGTGATCTTGATCTTCAGTTTCATCCATCTTCATGCCCTGACTGACTGACTTGTTGATTGATTGGTTGATTGGGCCGGGAAGCATTATCGTTCACATATCATGTTCTCATTTCTCAATTTACGTTTCTTGTAATGGAGGAGTTTTCATATTTTTATCTACATATGCGATCATCTGCTCTGCCTAATCCCGTTCTTTTACTTGACTTCCTCATATGTATTCATTATTCCTTGTTTACTTTATTACCTTCATGGCCTGGGATGCGATATTTGCTTTTTTTTACTTTGATGTATACGGCCGTTTTTTTCCTTATTCACTTGCAGATGTCAGCTCCAGTTTGCAGTCCCAGTTTCAGTTCCAGTTTCGAGGATCCAGTTACGTTGAATATGTTACAGCATGGGACTCCAGTCGGTCGTCGGTCAAAGTCAGTCATGGCACAGTTTGCAAAGCTTTGAGAACATAGCGTCTCTATCGGATAGGACAGACAGATAAAACCACCTAAAATTGGAAATGAAATGCTTTTTCTTTTCTTTTCCAGATGCTTTTCCTTTGCCTTGTGTATAACTAGATAACCAGCTGTATTTTCGTATCCTTGAAGGTATGTATGAGTCAGTGTGACTTGCATGGTATGTCTTTTTTTTCGTCTCGGGCTTTGCGTACCAGAGACCGACGTCGATATCGTGAATAGCCGTTGATAATGCATGTATATGCACGAATGCATGTCATCTGCAGTGTACAGAACTGTATCCCACTGGTTCGCACGACTGACACACCCACCCTCGACCGCCCGTCCGCCATCCACGATGCAGTGATACATGACCAGCATGAACCGCACCGCATCCCTCTCCCCGGTCCTCTCAGCCCAATTGAAAATCCATCCCGCCCGTCCACAGGACATCCAGACCACCCCCAGTCACCATCCCGTCCGTCCAGTCAGATCTAAAGATCCTGAACCCCCGTCTCCCCCTTCAACTCCCGGTCTCCTCCTCCTCCTCCTTCTCCCCCCTCATCATCAACAATCCACTCCGGCTCCTCCTCGTCGAAATACCGTTCTTGCTCCTCGCTCAGATCATCGTACTCCTCACATTCGTCTACAACACCATATTCAAACTGGTCGTCTGCACCCTTCACGAATCTCATTTCCATCTCGTACCGCCATCGCTCTTGGCCCTCGGCTTTGGAAGAGGGGGTCTCATCTGCATCTTCGGCTAGAATCTCACCGTTCGGCCCACGGCTGTACGTTAATAGTGAGTCCGGGTCGGGGTTGGCAAGAGCTTCCATTTTAGCTTCTGCACGTTCTAGATCTGCTTCGAGAGTGCCGGAGTGGCCTTTTAGCCGGCCTTCGGCTTCGCGCTCGCTAGCCGTCTGGAACCGGCGTATTAGACGATCATAGAGAAGGGGGTCTAGCGATTGTTAGATGGATGTGTAGAACTGGCTATGAGGGTGTAGGTACCTGCTAGTTCTAGTGCTGGGGAGAAGTATTCGGGATGTAGTTCTAGATATCGCTTGCGTCTGTTTTTTATTTGTATCGACGCTGGCGGGTTCTTGGGCTGCGGGCGGGATGTGGGTATATATTTCTGGTCTTGGGATATATCTCGCCCTTTGCCTGAGGTCATGGGGAATAATGGCATCGTATAATCTTTGGATCATTTACATACGGTGTAGCTATGGGGTATCAGAGCGTTTGGATATCTGATATCTTGATAGTCCTGCATGTTAGTTTAGGCCGGTATAAAACGCCAAGCATAGTGATGTCAGATTTGAGCCTCCAAGCTAATAGCTTTTAGTGTCAAAACATTCCCAATAATCGAGCAATAGACGTGAATGGCCGATCACTATGGGGCATTCAGAAGGCTTCAATGCGCTTAGCATGGAAATATCAAGATTCCAGCTTCTGTTACTTACATTACCTCCTGGATATATGGCTAACATATACTCTCAGTTGACACAACGCCATTAGTTACCCAGGTCTACCAGTTCTCGATACCATCATCTTGATATCCGTATCTTTCTACCACCATCTACTCCGTCTTCTTCTTCTTCCAACTATCATCGTCTGCCTTCGACCTTCAATTTTCTTCTTTATATTCTCTGTGATATCCCAACTCGGCGACAAGTCTTGCCACTTTAAGGACGCTTGGGCCAATCTCGGCTGTCTTCGGGTTTTCCCCACGCAACGCGGCTAAAGGTGGGGTTAAAGCAGCGTGCTCCATCGCCCGATCCAGCCAACAGTAACACTTCTTCACGTCAACTTCGACGCCGCGACGGATTCCAACATAACACCAAGCTGAAGGCATTGAGGGTCGTTCTTTTATCGAGACATGCTCATGGTGACGGTATAGCCTGTGCCTTGGGGTTTTGGTACATAGACTTGTCCAGCTGGCTCCTTTTCTCTCCGGTAGAGCGTTAGGTTGGTAAGGCCAGGTCAACAAAACTTTGAAACACGGCAGCTTTTGAACACATATACATATACCATTCCACCATGGCGAAACCAAAGTCGTCGCCTTCTAAGCCGGCTGCTGACAAGAGTCAGCCTGCTGCCTCGACTCCAGCAGCCAGGGGAGCTGTCCGCAGGCCGGCAGCTGTCGTCGCGAGGAAGTCGTCCCTGCCAGAGCTCTTCTTTGCTGGCGCTATGGGTGCAGCCGTGATAGCCCTGGCCGGAGCGTATTCTTATGCATCTCAGTTAACGCTTGCTCCTATCTACGGCTCGGCTCCTGCTGGGAAATACCACAATGCCCTCACTTTGATCGCAGGAGGCGTGGGGTCTCTGGCTCACTCTATGGTCCAGAAACATGCCAACCCCATGGTCACTCTTCCGATTCTCACATTCTACATCCCTACCATCCAGTTCTTCTTGTTCAAGTTCAGTTATACCCTCGGGCCGGTTCTGGGACCTATCATTACGGAAACACTCACTTTTGCGCCTCTGGTTGCCTTGTCGGTTGTTGTCCCCGGGATTTTCATTCAGAAGCTGAATCTGAGCCCGAGATTGAAGCAGGGCATGGAACAAGGAAATATCATAGCTGCATACGCTCTTTTCAACGCTACCAAGACCAAGCTTGAACAAAATATGCCCTACTACCTCGGAACAAGCCTTGCATTGACCAGCATTGGCCTTCAATTCATCATTGCTGCTGCCCAGGCCATCCTCTTACCGTCCAAGTGGATTGTGCTCGCCATTCCTTCACTCTTATTCACGGCTATGTTCAACCACCATGTCCCATTACCTTACAACACGAATTTACTCAATGCTTCTCTTAAGGCAGACAATTATACACTACTCCACCGCCAGGAGTCCTTAACTGGATACTTGTCTGTGCTGGAGAACACGGATGCCAAGTTCAGGGTGATGAGATGCGGTCACAGTCTTTTGGGTGGAGAATGGCTTCCACACCTAATGACCAAGGATGCTAAAGTGGCTGATCCGGTTTTCACTGTCTTTACTGCGCTTGAGGCCGTCAGGCTTGTCAAGAAGGACTCTCATAAACCAGAGAAGGCTGACTCGAAGAAGAGCGCGCTAGTCATGTAAGTCACTCTGCATATCGTTCCTTGTCTAGATATAAATAACTCACAAGTTATTCTAGTGGACTGGGTATTGGAACAACTCCTTCGGCCTTTGCAGCACATGGAATCAACACTACTGTTGTGGAAATTGATCCAAACGTGCACCAGATTGCCATGGATTACTTCGAGTTCCCCAAGAAAGTAAACACGGTGATTGAAAATGCAGCCGTGTTTGTTCATCGTGCCAGGCATGAAACCCCAGTTCAGAAATACGACTATATCGTCCATGATGTTTTCACTGGAGGTGTGGAGCCCTTGGACCTCTTTACTCAGGATTTCATGGAAGGGCTTGACACCCTGCTGGATGACGAGGGTGTCATTGCTATCGTAAGTTCTAATAGTCCTAGTTAATATAGAGAATAACGCTAATATAAAAACAGAACTACGCCGGTGATATTGCCCTGCCACTTGCTGGCCTGGTGGTTCGGGCTATCACATCCACCTTCCCGTCATGCAGAATATTCCGTGACAACAAACCACTACCTGGTTCATCATCTAGAAGAGACCTGACCAACATGACCATTTTCTGCAAGAAAACACCTGGTACCATCAAATTCAGGATCCCCCAGCCCGAGGACTACCTCGGAACGTACTCACGAAAGGAAAACTTGATTCCGCGCCTCGAGTTCAGCCCTGGCTCGTTCGCAAGGGATGCTGAGGGTAGGGAAGATGCGTTGGGACCAAGCGTGCCAAAGGAGCTTGAATACTGGCAGTTCCAGGGTGCCATTGGCCATTGGCACGTCATGCGCGGTGTTCTTCCGGATACTGTCTGGGAGAAGTGGTGATTGCAGCGACGTTCTCAAAGTGCAGTTTATTCATTGATGATCTATAGCGGTGTATTTTCTATATTATATACTCTAGCCTCTTGACGTGAAAAAATTCGTAACCTCGTGTGCAAAAACATATGTATAGTAGTGGATAGCATGAAACCACCCAACGCATAGCTTCCCCAGATCAGTTCAGGCAAACTCCAGATCCTTCGACAACGATATTCTTCTTGATCCGCCGGATATCCTCATCATTAAACCCAATCTCTTTCCTCATATACCCTTCCACACCCCCATACTCATTGTCCAACCATTCAAGCGTCCCAGTGATGGCGGCAGCCTTTGCGCTCGTCATTCTCACCGCCGCATCGCGATCCCCGCCAACAGAAGGATGCTGAAGCAACTTCTGAATAAATTCCTCCCGAAGCCCGTCCAGTCCAGCCTCTGTAAGCTCGTACTCTTTGCCAATAACTTCATTATCCAACACGCCCGCAAGCCTCAGTACCAGCGCAGCAAACACACCCGTCCTATCCTTCCCGGCCGTACAGTGGAACAGCAACGACTGCGTAGGCTGGTCTCGAATATGTTCGAAAACAACCTTATATGCAAACTTTGCTCCGCTGACGAGAATATCTTTATACGCACGTATAAAGCCCGCAGGCCCCTCGTCGGCGGCGTAGTCTTTGTATCTTAACGCTAGGTTGGCTGGGCTTGCGTCCTGGTCCTTGAACACGGGCACATGGATGAATGTGGTGCCTGGTATGTCTACGAGCGGATACCGGGCTATTTCGACCTCAGAGCGGAAGTCATAGATGTATGATATGCCCAACTCATCGACAATAGTCTTTGCTCCCGTGGGTGTTACGCTTGATAGATGCGCAGACCGGTATATGAAGTTGCGCCGTACTGAAGTGGTGGGGGAGACGGTGTAACCACCGACATCTCTGAGGTTGTTGACGCCCTCTACAGCGTAGAAAGGAGGTGACGGTAGAGTACGCTGTGAAGAGGTGTCTGACATGTCTTTTTTTCACCCTTTTTTATCTGTATAATGGAGTAATTGGCTTGATTTTTTGGGCGATGTTGGTTTCCCGCAGTGGCAGCTTTTTATATGAATGTTGCTTTGCACTAGAAGTCGTGCCTGAAACTAACTACCGAGGCCTATCAGATTTCCCTGCGTCCTCATTTGCCCGAGTTGTACGTGCCGCTAACAGAGGCCGAATGTCATCTCATAACTCAGGCAGACCTGAAGATCATTATATTGTATCTGTTCTGCATATGGCCTTGAGATGAGATGTTATATCTTGACCTCTCGTGCAGTGAAGGGGTTGACTGGTCTCCGCATGAGCCCCCAAGTCCCTTGTAGCATCACCAGAAATGCCTGGGACTTTCAGCATTCAATCTCCAGTAGTTAAGGGAAACCCTGTCTATAACAGTTAAACAATCGATAAATGAATATTCATCCGAAATATTTACTTGGTTGCATGTCATCGTCGCCCATCGGCTCTGATAGTCAGACCTATGGAGGCAAAAGTAACTAAATGTTCTTCTAAGTTAAACCCAGCAAATTTCATTGTGGAAACAACAGCAACGCCGTTGACTTGGCATCTCACTTGTCCCCTCAGCCATGCTCGACCTATCAGTTCCTCTGGCAATAAATATATATTCTTGAGCGTTGTTGTTGAATTTGATGCATCTTTGCCGGCTGTTTCGAAGGATGGCTTAGTAAGTAATATTGATAAATATTCGTATATATTTCGGCTAACTAAGCATTGGCCTCACTGGATTCTGGCGTAATAATGGTATGCATCTCGTCACAACCCACTCCAGGCAGCAAGAGAGCGTCATCGTCAACTTCATAACTTCTTCGTGGCTTCTTCGGGGCCTCAAATAACAAACAAGAGCACTTAATAAGCCCTTTTTCTCCCTCTACTTGATGCAGATACAAAGAGATACCTTGCATCAAGCCTTAAACAAGTAACCGCTGAGGCAGAAGTTAACTGTTTACTCTTGCTGTTTGTGTGCGGGATAACTATCAACCATGGCAGAGACAGACACAGCGGAGATTCAGTATATCGATGGAGTCAAGACTCTAGTTCCCCTAGGTATTATCTCTACCATCTTTGCTGTCTCTGGCGTCACGAACTTCCAAATGTGCCCTGCTATTACCAGTTTAGCTTCCGACGTGAGACCTGCTAACCATGGTGAACAAGGTTAGAGAACAACCCAGAGGTGATGTCCCACCTAATCCATGAACTGGGGGTGTCTCCGAAGCTGGGGTTCTATGATGTCTACAGCATCGATGACCCAGACCTGCTGGCGTTCATCCCGCGGCCAGTTTACGGCCTTATCTTCATCTGTCCCCGCGATGCATACTACCGTACTCGCGAGAGTATGGGCACAGACAACATGCCCGAGTACACGGGCTCGGGACCAGACGAGCCCGTCCTGTGGTTCAGGCAGACCATTAAAAATACCTGTGGTCTGATGGCTCTGATTCACTGCATCAGCAACGGGGACGCAAGGGAATATATCCCCGCAGGATCTGAACTGGATCAACTGTTCAAGACAGCCGTGGACCTGGCTCCTACGGAGCGTGCTCAGTTGCTGTACGATTCACCCTTGCTGGAACGAGCACATCGCTCAGCTGCGAGACGAGGGGACAGCACTGTTCCGGCTCCTGATGACAAGTGTGGTTTTCATTATATCTGCTTCGTCAAGGGGTCAGACGGCCACCTGTGGGATTTGGAGGGCGGGGTGAAGGGCCCTATCGATCGAGGGCTGCTGGAGGAGGGCCAGGATGGGTTGAGTGAAAAGGCTCTCGAGCTTGGGGTTCGAACGTTCCTCAAGCATCAAAGCGATACCGGGAAGGGAGTCGACGTATCTGGCTTCAGCATTGTGGCCCTAGCACCGAGCATGGATTGAGAGAAGAAAGAAGCAGGAAAAAGCGGCGGGAGGCAGTTGAGCGATATCAATCAATTATTCACTTCGATTCCTGTTAACTACTAGGTATCCCCGTGCGCCCTTCCTGCTCGGCTAGGCCGGATAGCTGGGTGTGTTGGGTCAACAGATACTTGCTATATGATAAGTTGTGATGCATATAGCAGGCAGAGACATGCCAATGGTGCCTGTCGCCTAGGGTGACCCCAACTCGCAATGCATGTCGACAAAGCCTATAGCCTACTTTCTGAAGTATAAAATACCCGATCCATGTGACATGACGGGCATAGAGTCTCTCTCGCATTCTCTTGTCTTGACTGTACGGAGAATGCTGCAGAATAGAATTCGTCTTGCTGTGCTAACCACCAAAGGTAACCCTTTTCTAGAACAGACTGTAGAATATAGTTATTTAGAAGCTCGCCTGGCTTCAAACTCTCTTTTACTCTGTAAATTCAAGGCTGGGGGTGCCTGGTGTCTCTTTCTTGTCCTTCTCTAGCGTCTTCTTAGGCGTCTTCCTGGTCCCTTTTTTTTATATATCTCATCTTGTCATCAAAATGTGTTATTCAACCTTCTGCCTGCTCCGGGGCTGCGGGCCCGTCACGTGAAAATGTCTATCTCGACCTCCAACCAGCAACTTCGACTTCGACTTCGACTTCAGCTCAACGAACTTCAGCCTATGAACGATCCGTTGGCCCATTTATCGAAGTGTCCACCATGGCTGGTATTGCTAGGGGTGTCTGGATAGGCCGCAATTTCGCATAGCCAGCAAGAAGGCATCGGACAATGACCCACAAGGCAAGACATGTCACGCTGCCAGCGAACCGGCCGGGTCTAGCGAGGATTCTTCATCCTTCCTCGCATTTTCCTTTTAGGCAGTCCTCCGAGACGCCAGACGGTTGACAGGGGGAACAGACGGAGACGGAGAAACAAAGCAGAGGAACAGACATGAGAAGACGGGCGAGTGATGGCGACACGGCGGAAGACGGGTAGCTCGCACAGAGGCTGAATGAAGGGGTTACCACCATCCAGATCCGCCCTAGTCGCGATATTGGCTAAGACCAATTAGCAGCTGGCATATTCACCAGGATCCTCTCGCCCTCTGCTTGCGCAGATCCCTCCCAACTCAACGGAAGAAACAGGCTCGCTTTGGCTCCATCTTCTGCATTTTTTTGCTCGTCTTCTGGAATGGCACGAGAGAAAGCCCTGCAATCAGAACGCAGGCGTGGGGAGAGATCCCCACAGCGCCCCAGTAACTTGGCGTTGTAGCCTTTTCTGTCGTTTTTGCCCCAGGAAGAAGCAGAAGCAAGCCTGCGATAACGAGTAAAAGAGCCTGGGTTGACTTGCTGGAAGCTCCCCTGCTCAGCCAACACGGCAGGTCGACTGCGCCGTACCCTACCCCCAGTCAGAGTTATGGCCTCATGCCGTCTTTGCTTGACGTGCCATTTCCCTAGCAGTTGCCAGGGCATTTCTCTTCCTTACCAAGACGCAGGCGGAATCAGGTGAATTGGGCAACTAACTGGCTCTGGCTAGTGGTTATGGTTGCCACCCAGAGCTTTGCATGACTGTGGCTTTTTTCCCAGGCACCCGCACCAACACTTGAGGTATCAACATCTCGTATCAACAAGCAGACGAAGATCCATTTCCCGCATCTGCCCGCACAAGTGATTTCTGGAGCATACTTAAAAACACGACTGTTTACATGACAACATTCGGACCTGAGGGCCAAGGCCAGGCCAAAGATTCGATTTGCTAATAATAAACCAGGCGTTATTGCTCTTGTCTACCCAAGCTCATTCGTATCGGCTAATTGCATATCCATTTCCCTTTCCATCCATATCGTATCCGTGCTAATATGCGTCGTTCACAATCCCTGGTTTTGCTCATATAATCTCCGGGGTGAGGGATCCGACCAGACATGCTTTTGAGCCGAAGCTTACCTCGATATCTTGCGAATGGGAGCTAACCCCCAAATGCCTTCGCCATGAGTTTAGTTACCTCCGCAGACCCATCTTGTTCCATTGCTCCATTGCAGTGATAAGCAGTAATTTTAATCAGCGAAATTGCCGAGGGGTGGTTCAGCACCCAACAGCAGCAACATCACTCCGGTCCTGATTTGAGTACTCCGTACAGAGAACGGAGTGCATATACGTGGTTAGCTTGACAACGCTCGCCAGGAAGAAGGACACATTGGGACGATGATAAGAGAGGGGTAATCCCGCCCCGGCTTTTTCTTTCCTTTCTCCAGGTTGGGAGGGCCGGGGTACATCCTAGCCTGGGGAACGAATGACCAGGTTGAAATCCCACGATGCTGACAGAAAAACTGGGGCAACCTTGGAGTTGCTGCTGAAAAAGCAAATAATGGGAAAGGAAGAAAAGGAAAAGGCGACAGAAGCTCGCAGAACATGAGCTAGAGAGAGGGTGATTGGAGTACGAGAAGAGGAATGTTTTTTGATTGACCTGCCTGGCCGGGGGCGGTCTTCGAAAAGGAATAAATGGAAGGTGGACAGCCGGTGGTTTCTTGCAGATTTCCCTTCTCTCCTTCTCTCTTTTCTCCCTTCCAGTGACAATTCCAGAATCTCTCCTGATCTTCTGGTTCTTGTATCACGCATATCAAGAGAGAAGAAGCTATTAATTTAGCTCCATTCACAATGGCAGCAGCCAAATGGTTGATTGCCTCCTTGGCGTTTGCCTCGTCAGGGCTTGCATTCACTCCAGAGTAAGTAGATGTTGACCCATTGATCATCATATTTGCGACGAGACTGGATATTGACATCTTTGCAGGGACTTCATCTCTGCTCCACGAAGAGGAGAGGCCATCCCAGACCCCAAGGGTGTAAGTTGACACATCAATCCATAGATACTCCCGGAGGCTCAACTGACTTGTGCTGAAACTATGTAGGAGCTCGCCGTCTTCCATGTCTCCAAGTACAACTTCGACAAGAAGGACCGCCCATCCGGCTGGAACCTCTTGAACCTCAAGAACGGTGACATCAGCGTTCTTACTACCGACAGTGATGTCTCTGAGATCACCTGGCTCGGAGATGGCACCAAGGTCGTCTACGTTAACGGAACCGACTCCGTCAAGGGGGGTGTTGGTATCTGGATCTCTGATGCCAAGAACTTCGGCAATGCGTGAGTACATCCATGATCCCGTCCATAACGGTCCATAACTACGGACAAGGGTTCAATTACTTACAATTGCAACAGCTACAAGGCCGGTTCCGTCAACGGAGCGTTCTCTGGCCTCAAGCTCGCTAAGTCCGGAGACAAGATCAACTTTGTTGGTTACGGTCAATCCACAACAAAGGGTGACCTCTACAACGAGGCCGCCGCTAAGGAGGCTGTCAGCTCTGCTCGCATCTACGACAGTCTTTTCGTTCGCCATTGGGATACCTATGTTGGCACTCAGTTCAATGCCGTCTTCTCTGGTGCTCTCACCAAGAATGGCGACAAGTACAGCTTCGATGGCAAGCTCAAGAACCTCGTTCAGCCCGTCAAGTACGCTGAGTCTCCTTACCCACCATTCGGCGGCTCTGGTGACTACGATCTCTCCTCTGATGGCAAAACCGTCGCCTTCATGAGCAAGGCCCCAGAGCTTCCAAAGGCCAACCTCACCACCTCTTACATCTTCCTCGTTCCACACGATGGTTCCCGCGTCGCTGAGCCCATCAACAAGCGCAATGGTCCTCGCACTCCACAGGGCATTGAGGGTGCTTCCTCCAGCCCAGTCTTCTCTCCAGACGGCAAGAGAATTGCATACCTCCAGATGGCAACCAAGAACTACGAGTCTGACCGCCGTGTCATCCACATTGCTGAGGTTGGCTCTAACAAGCCAGTTCAGCGCATTGCTAGCAACTGGGACCGTTCTCCCGAGGCTGTCAAGTGGTCTTCTGATGGCCGCACCCTCTACGTCACTGCTGAGGACCATGCTACCGGAAAGCTCTTCACCCTCCCAGCTGATGCTCGCGACAACCACAAGCCTGAGGTTGTCAAGCACGACGGTTCCGTCAGCTCTTTCTACTTCGTCGGCAGCTCCAAGTCTGTCCTCATCAGCGGTAACTCCCTCTGGTCCAACGCTCTCTTCCAGGTTGCTACTCCCGGCCGCCCTAACCGCAAGCTCTTCTATGCCAACGAGCATGACCCTGAGCTCAAGGGTCTTGGTCCAAACGATATTGAACCTCTCTGGGTTGATGGTGCCCGCACCAAGATCCACTCTTGGATCGTCAAGCCAACCGGTTTCGATAAGAACAAGGTCTACCCACTTGCATTCCTCATCCACGGTGGTCCTCAGGGCTCCTGGGGTGACAGCTGGAGCACCCGCTGGAACCCACGCGTCTGGGCTGACCAGGGATACGTTGTCGTTGCTCCTAACCCAACTGGTAGCACTGGTTTCGGCCAGAAGCTGACCGACGACATCACCAACGACTGGGGTGGTGCTCCATACAAGGATCTCGTCAAGATCTGGGAACACGTCCACAACAACATCAAGTACATTGACACTGACAACGGTATTGCTGCTGGTGCCTCCTTCGGTGGTTTCATGGTCAACTGGATCCAGGGACAAGATCTCGGACGCAAGTTCAAGGCCCTCGTCTCCCATGACGGTACCTTCGTTGGATCCTCCAAGATCGGAACTGACGAGCTCTTCTTCATTGAACACGACGTAAGTATTCACTCCATGGTTCGTACGTAAAAAATAAAACATTCCCTGTTAACCATTATCTCTAGTTCAACGGAACCTTCTTCGAGGCTCGCCAGAACTATGACCGCTGGGATTGCTCTAAGCCAGAGCTCGTCGCCAAGTGGTCCACCCCCCAGCTCGTCGTCCACAACGACTTCGACTTCCGTCTCTCCGTCGCTGAGGGTGTCGGTCTCTTCAACGTCCTCCAGGAGAAGGGTGTTCCCAGCCGTTTCCTTAACTTCCCCGATGAGACCCATTGGGTCACCAAGCCAGAGAACTCTCTCGTTTGGCACCAGCAGGTCCTCGGATGGGTCAACAAGTGGTCTGGCATCAACAAGAGCAACCCTAAGTCCATCAAGCTTTCGGATTGCCCCATTGAGGTCGTTGACCATGAGGCTCACTCTTACTTCGACTATTAGACTCTTTTATGCTTAACGCGACCATTTGATGTCATGTCTTTATAATAGCAATGCAAATATTGTAATATCTTCACGCTTTATTCTTCCTCTAATTTTCTACCTCGTGTGTCAGTATTTAACATATAAGTCTTGCCTCTATCCAGTATACCAATGGATCAGATTTACTTGATAGAAATGTTCCTCGACCCGGTACCTTGTCCTGGTTGCCACAGAGAACCGGAACCCACACCATGCGTGCATTGACTTTGCGATGTGGGAACTGCCCCTGAGCTGGCAGTGATGACTCGAATTAACACGCCAATAGAGGCTGCGGAAGCGTTCTGGATAGGAGTAGAAAGCTTCTCTTGACTGTTGAAGAGAAGCACCAGAGGCAGGAGTTGAGCTGTAAACGGCACTTACGTATACTTAAAACATATTTTAAGCACATGCTGCGGGTTCAGGATTACAATGTATGTCGATGCAGCACTGGATGAGGCTCAAGACTATGAAACATATTCTCCGACGGTGAGAAATTAAGTTACACTCAATTCCTCAGTTTGAATCTGTGTACTTGAAAATGGGTATCGTACAAAGCAGATGATAGGGAATGAGTAAATGGTAACACAACAAATGAAAAGTAATTAGCTAGGTTGGTTTGCATGAAGCTGACAGTGTATATTAACCAATGTATCGAAAGGGCCTGGAAGAAGACGACCGAGAAGTTAACCAGTAGATGATAGGTATAAGTTAGACACAACAATGACCTCAGTGTGCACCTTAAACGGTAGCAAAAATTGAAGCTAAGTGGTTGCGTTAGACCTTGGACTACCACCAGTCTTCTTCATTAGGCCGGCAAAGAAGGTAGCTAGCCCTTCATTACCAAGCTTGCCATCGGTACCTTGACCGATAGGAGGTATGCCGGGAGATGTTGGTCCGCCCGGAGGTGTTGGCGAGACGGAACCACTTCTTGCCGATGCACGGCTAGCTTCTCTCTCCTAGGTGTGGTCATTAGTAGTGTTGAACATATCCTGAAGAAGATATTAAGAAGAACCTTACCTTTAATCTCCGTAGCATGTCATCGGCATCGACTTGGATGCCTCCCATATTAAACTGCACGGGCCCAATATGCTCATTTACCCGGCTCGTATCATCTATGCCCATCATCATGTCTGCGTCCTTAATGACACCACCGCCCTTGCGCATCTGTCTTTCTTGCTTCTCATCCTCTGCTTTAAGCTGTTCAAGTACCTCAACCTGTTCTGTCAGGAATGCCTGGGAATCAACTGTTGTCACTTCAATTTGGCTGCCTTCTGACTGCCTGGCACGAGATATCGATGCAGCGCCTTTGGGATCCTTGATGGTTTGTTCATAAATAGCCACTGCACTGGCTGCGGAATCTGGGTCTTCACGCTCTTGAGCTTCCCCATCATCGCCTGAGCTGGATCGTTTCAGAGATTCTGGTGGCCCTTGTATCTCAACGGACCAACTAGTCCCAACACCCTCGATATTGAAACCTTCCCTGATAATTCTTATCTTACCCCATGAATCCCAATTTGAAGGAACTAATATCTTGTCTCTGTCGATGACATTATGTTTGAGAGATTGTCGTTTTAGGAGTGAATGAATACCGAGTGATGACTGTATCAAACCTTGTAGTGAGTTGGCCAAGAATCGGGTGGTATATATTAATGATGATCCATCTGGTGGGGGAAATTATCAGCAACAGGAAGTATACGGGTAAATTAAAAGGAGACATACGCTTGAGAAGTATCGTTCGCATAAACTGTAAGATGTAGTCGAACTCTTCTTCTCTCCAACCATGATCTTTTTCTAGTTGTTCAATCTTCTCAGCCTGTTTGGTAGAGTCCATGTTAGCACCGGAAGCAGCTTTGATGACGGGATAAACGTACACCCTGACAAACAACACATGTAGGAATGCCCAACCCTTCATCCCACTCGCCAGGGCCTAGGGGTATAGACGATACTGGACCAGATCCTGGGACGTGAGAAGGATCTAACCCTCTCCTACGGTCCTTCCAGTCACTCATAACCTCTTCCATAACAACTTTCGTCTCATCATCCAGTGATATGAGAACTGAGCGCAATAGTCGGACCCATTCTCTCAGTTCTCTAACCCATGTCCAAGGGTTTTCCCAATCCAGAAGAAAAACTATCAACATCTCAGGGACAGTCTTCGGGTTGATCAAAGGTCGGAGGAGGGGAGCGTAAGATGCTGATGGTTCTGAAAGTAGGTAGATTGAAATTCTAGCAAGGATATCTATGGATTCAAGCGCGTATAATTAGCCAACAAATCAAGGAAGTGTTGGAGGGAAATCCCCCTTTCTTACCTTCCTGCTCCGCATCGAGAACGTTCTGGTATGTATATCCGAGCGCAAACTGGTTCGCAATCGGCGGTGCTTTTTGCTTTCGTCGTTCTGCAGGTAGTCCGGACTCAGCGTGATCGGTAGATAATGTTGCTAGAAATTCCCGTTGACTCTCTGGGGTACCACCTGGAATAACACATTATTAAATCCGGCCTGCAAATTCCGTACCAGGTTACTTCGAAGATATATAGAAACATCAACGAAGCTGAGGAGTTTCCCGGTACATACCAAGGACTAGCAGTGTCTTTTCCGGTAACCGCTTCCCACTCGCTCCAGCGTGAAGCATGGATGACCAAAGCTCCTTTTTCCCATCTTTGCTGGCCGGTCGGCCATCGGACCCTCCCTTTGAAGCTGAGATCTGGCTCAACCGCTGTCCTGGTTCAGGCATGCTGGCGCGACCATGCCCTGGTATACAGGTGTCTAAGCTAGGAACGGGAATGGGGTTTCAGGGACAGTCTGCGGAGTGAAACGGCGGAGCAGAGTAATCGTACTCTGGATATTGAGAAGGAGGCCGAATTGACGCCTAAGGAGAGATCGCTGGAGGGTCTTTAGTTGCTGAGAAGGACGTCCTGGTGAACTGATATTTAGGATGTCGGGGATTCAAGTTGAAGATGGAGTTGGTTCTCCTTAACTAGTTTATCCATGCCCCCAGGGGGCGGCCACACACAAGACGCGGTAAGTTCGAGCCAGCGAGGGACCAACTAACAACCGGTTATTCTGTCAGCACGGGGAGGCTTGTCTCTTCTCTCAATATCGTGCCAGACGAAGCTCAAGTATCTTACGTGGAGTTTTGGGCGGTCTTTGGATGTTTTGTTGTTTATCAAGGTGAACCACGTGACCTTTAATTTTGGGCAAAAAGCTTCCGAAGAAGAAAAGAAGCAGAGAAGCTACAACAAGTTTGAAGAAGGTTGATGAAGCTGATTGTAACTGCTATTGTCTTGCTATTCCGAATTTTAGAAGTGTAACTGAAGGTCTAACATGAACGCGATCCGTCAGATTGAAGCTCTGAATAAGAAAGAGCTCGAGAATGCAGTGTAAGACTTCCATTCTATAGCATCTGGACAGCATTGCTAACAGCTGTTTTGCCTCCGGTTTAGGCCCCCAGAAGCTTCCTGGCACGCTGATTACCGTGATACAGCGTATATCTACATCGGAGGCCTTCCGTTTGATATCAGTGAAGGTGACATATTAACAATATTCTCACAATACGGCAATCCAGTGCATTTAAATCTGGTTAGAGATAAAGAGACGGGCAAAAGCCGAGGATTTGCATTTCTTAAATATGAGGACCAACGAAGTACAGATCTAGCGGTTGACAACCTTGGAGGAGCTACAGTGCTAGGTAGAGTGCTCAGAGTGGACCATGTGCGGTATAAGAGACGTGATGACGAAGGAACGGAAGATAATCTCGTGAATGTGGATGAGAATGGGGAGGTGATGGAGTCAGACCGGGATGCAGAGAAGGAGAAGGAGACAGAGAAAAGTAGTCGACGGAGGTCTAGGCGTCATGAATCCGAGGAACGGAGGCCTTCTCGACCGTTATTGAAGGAAGAGGTGGAACTACAACAGCTGATGGATGAACATGACGACGAGGACCCAATGAAGGAGTATCTTATAAAGGAGAAGAAGGAAGAAGTTGAAAATGCATTGGCGCTGGTGAAGGCAAAGAGCAGATCGAGCAGGCAAGATCGAGATCGAGATCGGAGCCGGGATGGCCATAGGACATCCCGTCGCCATCGTCATCATAGGAGGAGGCGCAGTGAAGAACGATCGCGGTCGAGGGAAAGGCGATCACCACATAGGAGTAGGAGGGACGGGTCCAGGGAACGGTCAAGCGAACGAAGACATCGTCGAGAACGACGGGATAGGAGTTGAATTATCTCTATCTTGCTTATTAACATCTAATTATACAACGCGAAGTTTCGCAAACGGCGGACTACCCCCTGAAGAAATCCTAATACGCCGCTTCTCTGTGGATTCATCTACGCGTAAGGGCAAGTCAATATGTTCTTGTGTTTGAGTCAGCCAAACCTCAGAGCTGGAGGATGCCAGGCCCTTGTGCCGAACCACGGGCGAATGCATTGACTCAGTTCTCTGCGGTAGGGTTCGATTGGGAATATGACTGTCAATGATTAAACCTGTTCCAAAAATAATAGGAACTGTCTGCCTGGGTTAGATGATGTTTTCCTTTGTTCTGCGAGTATAAGTATGGGTCGAAATTGCGAATCTCGATTTGCTGGATCAAAACAAGGCGCGGTCTTTCAGCTTCCGAGATATCGTTTCCACCCAGCTCTAAGACACTGCCGGGTCCCGTCACTCGCCTCTTGAAGAACGAAACGTTCCCATCTACCGGCTTTGCCAGCTCCTAGCACCAGCAGTGATTTATCGCTCGTCCAGCCAATTATTCCCTTTGAAGGCCGCTCAGAAGGCGCACCTGGTGGCGGAATGTAGTTGGAGCCAAGTGGTTCTTCGCCAATATCAAATCTTGCACTGGCAAATGAGTAGACGTCTGAGAAGACACGGGGAAGGAAAGGCAGTTTGCTTATTATCCCCCATCCCCGATTTGTTGATTCCTCCAGGGGGGCGGTTGCCGGTGCGTCGTCTGTTTCCTGTCCATTTCTGGCATGTGGGATATCAAATATGTGTAGAGTTGCCTTATCAGATGTGACGGCAAGAAGTGTATTCGATGGAGATATTGCTAGAGAGAATATCTCCGCTGGATCAAGACCTCTTCGAAGCTCAGCCATCTTCGCCCCATTGCTAGTAGCGAATAGTCTAATAATTGTCCCCTGTAAGCCGGGTTAGCGGATATTATTTTTGGCGATGGGTAACTATGGCATAAATACTGTTTGACTGGCGGTGGCGAGCACCGCTCCATCACCGCTGAACGTCATTGCGCTCAGGGGTGATGTATGAGCCGGAAGAATGCTAACGTTCCCTGTATCTAATTTGATCAATTGAACCTGTCCTGCGGATCGGCCGGGGACAGCAATATGTGTCTCTCCAAGGCAGACAAGGCCATGTGGGTTCTCTCCAGTCTCGTAGACTGCTATCTTCTTAGGTGGGACTGAAAAGGCGTAGAGATGGACACAGTCATAAAGAGCAACAGCTATGCGAGACTTTGTGATGCGCACTCGCAGAATCGAGGTGCGAAATTCAAGAGTCATGGCAGCGACTTGTTTTGCATCATCCCATATTATTACCTACTGGAAGTGAGTATTCAAACATAGAGAACAAAGCAAAGATGTAGATACCTTGTTTTGGGGGAACTTGGGGGTGTGGCCTCCCCCAACGAGGGCCAGGTAGTTGGACTGTCCAACCATCTCAACTATGCCCACTCCCGCGTTGAAGTCTGAGAATATTATGAGTAAATCATTCACCGTTAGAGACAGTGTCAAGAGGCCCTACCTCTGGATACCTTGAGCTCGCAGGGATCCGAGTTGAATACTATACGGGGCATGTTAGTCTATGTTTACCTACAGCCTTCTAACGTGCATAGAACAACAAGACCAGCTTACCGCAGAACCCGGAGTTCAGTCCAACGGAGAAACAGCTGCTGTCACTGTTGAATGAGGCCGTCAACGACACCGGGCCCCCAGAGGTATCGATCATCTCTCTTGTATTCATGGTTGTTGGTTTGGTCGACCCCAGCTACCAAGCTACAAACCGATCAAAGAACCGCCTCCAAAAGCTATACACCCACCCAACAACCTTCCTGCGCGTTGAAATCCTAGTCACTGGCGCTCAAGTGAACTATCTTATTCACAGACTGAGGTTGCTGAATGTTTGGGGGGTCTTAAGGCAAATAAATATATTTTATATAACATCATCGTTCACTTTGAACCAAACATAAAACGCCATCAGTAAGGCCATCGCCGGGTCACATGACAGGGTCACCCAGCGTCCTTCTGCTGCTTCTCAGCTCTTTCCGTCACTTGCGGGCGCAAACCAGCCCATCGTTGGAGGGTGATTCCGTCTCCCCGCCATCGCTTCTACCCAGCGGCCCAACTAGCAAACCGCCCGTGGCTTCACTCTTGTCTCCATGTGAGTAGAAAAAAAAAAAAAAAATAGGGGCGGAAAAAGGGGCAAGGAAAAAAAAAAAGAAAATTACCGAAAATACAAACGCCCGTAATCTCTAGTAGTGGTGCACAGGCGACGTATGGAGATTACGCACAGGGGCTGTATTGATAGCGTATGAAGATTCCTTTCTGGCCAATGGAAATGTGCGATATTAGCCAAAGTTACAGTACACCCGCAGACAGTGTACTTGCCGATACGGTGGGTGACGGTACGGTAACTCCACGTGATTCAACCCCCTAAAGTTGCCCTTGGCCGCAGTTTGTTAATTTACCTCTTTTACTCCTGCCTCAACGCCCAAGAAAGACACTCGCTTCTCCCCCTGCTGAACGACGAGACCAACATCCAGCGCTGTCTCTTGCGTCCGCTTCTTTCTCCTGCGCCGGTGACTGTCTGCCTGCTGCTCGCCTTCTTCAGCTCAGCTCCCGGATCCCTTCTTAAGACTCTTGCTTCTCCAGGCCACCAAGGGACAACTGCCTATCAATACCTCAAACCCCCGAGTCCATCACCATGTCAGCCCCAAACAACGTACGTGCCCTTTTTCTCCACGGTATCCTTGCGCTGAGTCCGGTCCATACGGGCCTCTTATGCGTGTATACTGGACCCTCTATGGCTGAAAGTGTGAGATTTTTGCTGACCCGGCGGGCAATAGATCAGAATCCGTAAGAAGAAGAATGTCAAGAAGGGCATTCAATTTAGTTTGATGGTCTGTGGTGCGAGCGGAACTGGTACGTCTTGTCATTGCCATTGATTATAATCGCCGCTATGAGCTCTTAGCTGATGCCAATGGCTACAGGTCGCACCACCTTCGTCAACACTCTATGCGGCAAGCAGGTCCTTCAGGGGAAAGACGCCGATGACGCCCAGACCGCTCACCTCGAGGAGGGCGTTCGCATAAAACCAGTTACTGTTGGTATGGATACCCAAAACTACGATGGCGGCTTGACAGGATGCTGACTCAATTTGAAAATAGAGCTAGAACTCGACGAGGAGGGTACTCGCATTTCTCTCACCATTGTCGACACCCCCGGATTCGGTGACCAGATCAACAACGAAGAAAGGTATAGCAGTCCATTCTTTTACAGTGATTACATGCAAACAACTAACACCGGCTAGCTTCTCGGAAATCGTTGGATACCTCGAACGCCAATATGATGACATTTTGGCTGAGGAGTCAAGAATCAAGCGTAACCCTAGATTCCGTGACAACCGTGTCCACGCTCTGCTTTACTTCATCACACCAACTGGCCACGGCCTCCGAGAGCTTGACATTGAGCTCATGAAGCGCCTCTCCCCACGTGTCAACGTTATCCCCGTCATCGGCAAGGCCGACTCTTTCACACCGGCTGAGCTTGCGGAGTCAAAGAAGCTTATCATGGAGGATATCGAACATTACCGTATCCCCGTCTACAACTTCCCATACGACATTGAAGAAGATGACGAAGACACCGTGCAAGAGAACGAGGAATACCGGTCACTCATGCCCTTCGCCATCGTTGGTTCCGAGGACGTTCTTGAGATCGGTGGTCGCAAGGTACGGGCCAGACAGTACCCGTGGGGTGTTGTAGAGGTCGAGAACCAGCGCCACTCCGACTTCCTGGCTGTCCGCAGTGCTCTCCTCCACAGTCATTTGGCCGATCTCAAGGAAATCACCCATGACTTCCTGTACGAAAACTACCGTACCGAGAAGCTCAGTAAGAGCGTCGAAGGAGGTGCTTCTGCGTATGTTTCCCACACTTTCCTTATATACTTTACTGGTTGTTGCTTGGCCCTTATGCTAATGACATTTTAATTTTAGTTCTCATGACTCTACCATGAACCCTGAAGACTTGGCTTCCCAGTCTGTCCGCCTCAAGGAAGAACAGCTCCGCCGAGAAGAAGAGAAGCTGCGTGAAATCGAGCTCAAGGTGCAGCGTGAGATTAACGAGAAACGACAGGAGCTTCTGGCCCGTGAGAGCCAGCTGAGAGAAATCGAAGCCCGCATGCAGCGTGAACAAGCTGCCCAGCAGAGCCAGGATCCTAACGGAGACGCGGCATAAGCAAAACTTCCTGCCAAGATACGAAGCTAAGCAGCTAGGAGGAAGTAAATAGCTGATACTTGCGCCGTTTGATACTGCGGTTAGAACGTTTTTCTTTTTTGATATTCGGAATGGGGGTCGCACACTCTCATACACGGAGTGCGCAAAAAGGAGGAATGATCCCAAAGTTGTGCGAGCTGAGGGGATATAAAAGAATAATGGGAAGTAAATGTCATGCTTGGAGAGGGAGACTCGCCTTTTTACACCAGCCATTAGAGTGCACATTTCCCTGTTGTCGCTCATTTTTTTACATGCCTTCTTCGTTTTATCCTCATGTATACCTCAAATCCTAACCAACCTCCACTCCCTAGCTTTCACTTTTCCTTTTTTTTTCTCCCCCTGGCACCCTTTCGCTTCTCTCCTTGTGTTCCTATCTGCAGTTTCTTACTTACCTTTCCTCGGCTATTACGTCCCTATCTTGCTTTGCTTGAACTTCAGCACTCCTCCCAACTTGCCAAGTCGGGGTACCCCCCCTATCCAGCCCGTCGCCCCTTTATTTTATCTTATGCCCTCTATTATTTCTCCTGATGCAACCACCGCCCGCCATTCTTCCATACCCGGTTACCGCGCGTGTTTTTCTTTGACCTCTTACTATTTTAAAGAACAAGAAGAGTATTTAATTAATGGTTATTTAATCCTATGCTCCCCTTCCAACTTGTTGTACAGTCTGCTGGCCTGATTCTGAATTGACCAGGCGCATCCTGGCCACGTAAAGTGCAGGAGAGGAGATTAAATTTTTTTTTTCTTTCTCCCACGCATGAGCAAGCCCGTTTCGCTTCCGATATCAATCCGTGTCGTTTCAGCTGGATTCTAAACATGGCTTTTTCTGTACGACTCTAATAGCAGTTTGAACCCGTTGTCGTTCGTTGCTGTTGGTCCGAATCCCGTTGCCACGATTCATGTACTACCTACGTCGCAAAGCTGAGGAGCAAGGAGGCAAAGTGAAAAAAAAAACATTGAGAATATGATAACAAACTAACTAGCTAATCTATACAATCTAATTAACATACGTAGGTAGAAGCAAGGAAGCTACGGACAATGAGGAAACAGACATGATAGGGAGAGCATCAAAATCCTATCCACAACTTGCTAGTTTGATTGATTGATTGACTGCTTGCCAGAAGAGAAGGGGTATCTCAAGAGTTGCATGACGAGCCTTATGAGAACATTCGCGAATCATTCCGTATGTGAAGAGAAGTGAAATGAAGAAAAGAAGAAAAGTAAAGAGAATAAAAGAAACTAACATAAAAGAAATCAAGAGAAGAAGAGGGGGAAAGTAGGTAGATATGTAATTAAAATATTTCAAATATAGAAGAAAGTCGAAGACGTGAGAATGAAGCGGGATGGAGAGGAAGAAAAAATACAGTAGAAGAGGAGAAGAAGACGGCGCCAGGTTGATACGATAACCTATGTAAGTAGTTGGGATGAATTAATGGTTGGTGCACGCCTGGAGGTAGTAGTGGTTAGGAGGCTAGCGGACATGGTATAGAAGGTCAGAGACATGGATGGGAAAGGCTTTTTCATCGAGGTAGTAGGAGGTATATGGTATGGTTTTGGATTTTGTCGTGGTTAGGGTGGCATCATCATCAGAAACAGGAGGAGGTGCGAACGGAGGAGTGACATCAGGCATTATGCCCATTCTGCTCATGGGTGAGAATGGGCCGGCTAAGGATTAGAAGGCAGGTGCATAAACGCTCGAGGATTTGGAAAATTTGAACGCCGTATAGGACAAGTTGAAGAAAAGGCAGTAAGTAGCTTCAAATGCTCTCAAAAAGATGGAAAGAAGCTGGACGAAGATATCCCGTTACTCCCATGGTGTTGATTATGTGTTGTTTTTCGTTATTCCTTGGTGTATTTGCAATCCTGTTTTTCTCGTTTATGCTGGTTTGTTCCAAAAGTCAAGGCTGGTGACGACATCTTCTCCATTTTCATCTTCGTAGGCATAGATTATCTGTGACAGGCTGGTTAGTAAAGATTTGACTAAAGTCGTGGTAGATGAAAGGATAGAGTGAGACAAACCTCTCGAGTAGAAGAATGCAGCATACGAATATTTCGTCCTGTCATAACGTGTACCAATTCACTGGTTTCAAGATGCCGGATTTCAATGAAGCTGGGCTCAAATGCTAGGATGTATGGATAAGATAGGGCGAATGCAGTAGGGTTGCCTTCCCAGGCAATTCGCCAGTCTGGACGGGCTCGCCATCCGTTACGGTTGACGAAGAAGGAGAAGTCAGAGTAATTGAGCAAGAATTCACCGTTTAGTCGTTCGATGTGGATGGGCTTCACGTTTTCTTTTCTTGCAACGAAATCCAGCGACGTGTCTGCTTGGTCGAGGAGGGATTGTCTCTCAGTGGTTTCTAGACTGACCACTTCGAAGCCACGAGAACAACCGACACAGAGAGTTGAGCGTAAGAAATGAACCGAAGATGATTCAGCGGGGATGTAAAATTCCTGAAATAGATTAGTTAGCGATTGTATTGGAGGCAATGAGGAAATAATCAGGATTAAGTACCTTAAAGGGTTTCAAAGCATCCTGACCGGTCTGGAACATCTTGCTGAGGGGTTTCTTCTTGCCCTTGGCCAAATTCTCCATAGGCTCGAAGACTTTTATGGTCGTTGATAAAGTCGAGGTCTTCACGGAGCACACCAGGTGTCTTCCGAGACCAATACCAGATTTGAAGAAATTAGCGTGACCCTGAATCTTTTTGGGCCGCCGGACCATGGCGCTCTGGTTATCGCTTGTATCTAACGCCTCAAGCGGGTAAGAGCTAAGTGTCTTGTTGGCAAGAACAAGCAGCAGCTGGTATTCTTCCAAGGTATCAATCTGGGTTACCGCATTGGCTTCAAGGACACGCTTTGGAGTTGCAGATTTGTCTTTTGGCCAGCGTTCAGACACATAGATACCATTATCAGTTCCATATACAAGCTTGCGGCCACCATCTGCATAGTTGTCATGTTAGTGGAAGCCTAACGTAAATCCATGAGAAAAGCGAACACAGGTACGTACCAATTGGAACCAAACAGTTGATTCTATTGACAGCGCTAAAGAAGCCCTCGCAAAGGATGGTCTTGGAATAGAAGTTACTATTTCGCTCCCGCAGTTTTCTCTTTTGCTCTTCGACCAATTCGATGAACCGTTTCCGCTGAGTTTGGGAGGTTGCGTGTAAAGTTATCTCATAACCCCCTTTACCTAAGTGACGGAAGGTAACAGGCAGCCCTTCCTTGGACGAAGCTGGAGTAGCGCTGGCTGTTCTGGTTCCTGGAATCAGGCCACCGGCAGTAGGACGTTTATGAATGCCAAGTTTAGGTAGCACTTCTTCCATTTGGGTTATGACGAGAAGCTCAAGCGGGATAGGCTTCCGATATACCCTATACTCTTCTCGTTTATTCACAGGTTTTATGCGAACAAGGAGGACAGAGTGGTCAAACAGGTAGGCTGTAACTTCTGCAGAGTCGGTTGGACCCTTCTTGAATGCCATCTTGATCAACATCACTCGGTTCTCCTCAGTAAGCTTCAGATCAACGTAATCGCCCGGGGTGAATTTCAAAGCAGAATTCAGTTGCACAAGGTTGAAGTGGTTCTCTGCTTTTCCACTCTCTGTGTTCACTCGAGAAAGGAAGTCTCGAATAAGAACAATGGCCTTGGGGATATCCTCCTTATCCGGGCTATCGTCGGCAGTGTATTTAGCCACACCTTCAAGAAGAAGTGGATATCTCGCCAATCGGGTGGTGGGTTTGGTAAGGTAACCGTTCAGTTCGAGTTTTCGAGACTCCTTCAGGCGCTCTGTCTCCTCAACGAATTTGGCAAACGCAGGGTTCGAGGACCTCTCCTTTTCAAATTCATACTTTCCGTGAAGCTGGTTTGCGCCGTATCTAATGAAGGGATCGAATCTAGGGACGAATTGAAGAAAAATATCACCGATGGTTTTCACAACGGGGGTTTCCTTTTGTCGGGCGTTGAGCGCTTCACTTAATTTAGAGTTGACGCTCAAAACCTCCAGACAGTTACCAAACACAGTTCGGATAAACTTCTCTCGGCGATGCTCAGGGATAGGGGAAAGGCTAGGGTTGTTGGGAGATCGTAGAGGGCGCATCCAGAAGTCTCTCAAGTATTCCAAGTCCTTAACGAAGTCACGTTCGGTATACATCATCTCGAAGATGATTTCTTGTCGCTTCTTCTCACGGTCCTCAAGACTGTCGGCTACTTCCTTGGGTACCATGTTGATCCAAAGTTTCTGATCGTCATTGTCCTCATGGTCATGAAGACTTCCCTTGGAGGCAGATGGTCTCAGTCCCGGCTGTGGCTTGAGGTTCAACCTTGCTTGTTGCTCCAACCGTCGCGGGCAAGCAATCGAATAACAAAGTTGGTCTCTGGTACAAGTAGGAGAATAACACTCAGTCAAGAGCGTAAATACTCCGTTGACATCGTTTACAGGTGACTCTTCACCCAGGGTTTCCCTAAACTGATAGAGTTCACCTGGAGCATCTCGTAATCGATGGTCATACGTGACATCATGGAAGAGTTTTTGAGCATCTAGAGCCCGACCAAGAAGGAGAGCTAGGTTGCGGTCTGTTGTCTTAATAATGTAGGATATCAAGTCAACAGCCTCTGCGCCTGTAAAGGCGTTAGTGTAGGCTAGGTCGTTTTTAATACGCTCGCCAACAGCAATCCGCTCTCTAAAGACAGCAGCTACTCGAGATAGGAGAGCTGGGTAGGCGAGCGGCGTTCTGCGGTGCACGTTGTTTGGTGGAGGCGCTCCAGCCATGGAGGAATTAGGGGATTTGGCGGCGACAGGTTTTTGCAAACTGTTGTTGCGTTCAGGAGCGATGGTTGATGCCATGGATAAAGTACGTGAATTAACAGAGCTTTCACTGGGATGTCGCACTCGCAATTGTAGATCTTGCTGTGAGGGTAGCACATGATGTCCAGAGTGCGAGGGAACCAGTGGCTCATCTATGGTGGGTTGTATTGATACTGGTGATTCTGAATAATGGCGGTCCATACCTCCAGCCCGTTCCCGTTCTAGACCCGACTCTCGTCTCCTATTCGGTACAACTCTTCCGGAACTGATGGTTTGGGCGTGGTCGCGGTCTGCCGAGTAAGAACTCATCGACATGGCTCGTTCGTTATCGTGCCTTTCTGGAACGATACGGCCCTGTGCGGTTCTAGAACCCATTGAATGGTACGACGGTTGGCGGAAAGCATTGACAGGGGTCGGGGGGAACTGTGACTGCGGCGATTGGTATGAAGGAGGCCCTCCTAGTCTAGCCATTGAACGGGACCGATATTGATCTGAGTTGAGAGCTGGAGGAGGCAAGGGGCGTCCGTGCGGATTTTGCTGTTGGAACTGAGGAGGCATGGGTCCTGGGCGGGAGTCTAGTCGTTGAGGGTGAGGGTACTGAGGCCGACCAGGGTAAGGCCGTTGCTGCATACCAGGAGGGTATTGCTGCGGGTTCTGAGGCGGCATAGGACGTTGTTGATGATGGGGAGGTGGCGGTGCGCGTTGTTGTGGGGGAGGACCCGAGCCGTTAGGTTGTTGCCATTGAGAGTTTTGATATCCCGCCTGCGGATTCGGCGGGTATCCCCCACGAGACTGTCGCATAGGAGGAGGCGGCCCTCGAGATTGGGCGTACGGGTCTGACTGGTGAGAGGTCATTGTATGGGCGCGTTCCTGGTTAAATTGCGGAGAGTGCGATGTCATCGTCTGAGACCTGCCTGGGGGCGGCGTTCCTCCGAAAATTTCTGAGAATGCAGCATCTCGCTGGAAGGAAGAAGAAGCAGGGCCACGAGAGGCTCCAGGCCGGTAACCTCGTCCTTGCTGGGCTCCCAGATCCGCCATGGTAGATATGCCTCTCTCTCACACACAGGCTCACACGCACACACGCCTCTTATGTAAGTATGAAATAGCCCTCGGATATAAAAGCTGGGGTTCGGGTTTGACGTATTCGGTGTGATTTGAGTACTGCCGAGTCTGTCGGTAGGAAGGCCTGTCAACTTATTCGCTTCGTAGTAACATCCAAATTGGAGGCCAAAAAAGAAAAAGAAAAAGCAAAAAAGAGAGAAGAAGAGTGACTGCGAGTTTGTGGTGGTCAGCTCCCCTTCATTCTCCGAGTAGCTCAACCACGCAAGTCAAACGGTGACCGAGCGACAAGACGACGCAAAAGGAGAACGTCCACGCGAGCTCTATCCAGCAAAGAGGAGCAAGACAAGCGCTCTTTACTGAGGACAGCAGGGCGATGGCTTCGGCAGGGGAGCAAAAGCTGCGTGTCTTTTGCTGGGGGAGTTAGATAGGGATCCCCTCAATGCCCTCCAGACAGAGGAAAACTCGGAGGTCCCGGTGCAGGAGGACAATGCCGGGCCAGCAGCAAGCTGTGAGCGGAGGTGAAGACGTCGACGGAGTAGCTCTGATGGTCGAGCAGCGTGCACGAAGGAGGCAGACGAAGATGTCGTTGAGCCGCGAGTTGAAGATGTTTCTTCTTCGTCTTTTTGGATGTTCGACCTTGACCTCACGAAGCAGGCAGCCGAAAGGGGTTTAGCCCGGTATTTGCGGTAACTTATAGTACAGGACGCCCCCGATGTGCCGACGCAGCGGGTTCTGCGGCAGATAATTGTTCAGCCGCCAGGAGGCGAGGAAGTAGCAGCGGCAGCGAAGATGCCCCAGCAGCCTAAAAAAAATAAATCCAAGTGAAGGCACAGTGAATGCACAAGCGTGTGCTGCGTCCCTTGCGGCTGTACGGCGGCTGTATTTAGTGTATTCACGTGACCTGGATCCTGATTGGGTCTTGAATCTCAATCTTTCGAACATCCAAAAGACGACGAGGAGAGATAAACAAGATCTGAGAAAGCTAGGAAAGAGACCGCAGGAGAACGAGCCAGCGGACACTTCATTGCGAGATAGAAAGGCACCCTGTCCAGCGAGAGATCAGAGCAGAGCAGAGCAGACGAGGACGAACACGAAGCAGACTCGCTGACGATAAACAAGAGCTACTACAGCTGCCTACCGGAACTCATCATCCCAGACGGTGGGTGAGAGGACCGCCTTCGATCGCGAACAAGATACAGCCAGGAGCTGCAGACACAATGGCAGAGAGCGAGCTTGCTCCCAAGTTTGCCCCCTTTATCGGGATGGTTAGTTCTAGTTCCCTGTTGCTGTTGGATGGCCGGGCTTGAAAGTCATGGACTACTAACCTCTTATCATCTTCGAACCAGGCCGGTATAGCTTCTGCTGTAAGTATCTATCTACGATAACAACTTATCAAAGGGCGTTGCTGATAGATGCGTTACTAGATAATCTTTGGATGTACGTTTGACCTTCCTGCGGACAATGGGAATATAGGAATCTCCTTATACTGACAATGTTACCCTTTCCAGGTGTAGGAGCGGCATATGGCACAGCAAAGGCCGAAATTGGTATTGCGGGTGTCGGAACATTCAGACCTGATTTGATTATGAAGGCATGTTACCACATCTTACCCCTTTGGCTTGTGTGAAGGGACACTTTGTTAACCTGGCTTCACCCTATAGTCGCTGATACCCGTTGTCATGGCCGGTATCATCGCCGTGTACGGACTCGTCGTTGCCGTTCTGATTGCAGGAGATCTGGGGCCACCACCAGAGACGCAGTATAGTTTATATGCGTATGTGGAACTTATAATACCTTGGGACAGAAACGACTGGACGGCTACTGACTAGGTGGTAGGGGATGCTTACATCTCGCGGCTGGTCTCTCAGTTGGCCTTGCAGGCCTGGCTGCCGGTTACACTATTGGAATCGTCGGTGAAGCTGTAAGTTGTGCCACTATAGCTCTGCTTGATCCTGTACTAAAAAAGGAACACACATAGGGAACACGCGCGTATATGCAACAGTCCAAGGTGTTTGTAGGAATGGTCTTGATATTGATTTTTGGTGAAGTCCTGGGTCTATATGGGTATGTCTGCCATTACCCACCTTTGTCGATGGCCTGTGTGCTAACTCTCTGGATAGTTTGATTGTTGGTCTGATTCTAAACTCGAAGAGTTCTGCATAGACGTGCTTCATTTCTTGTGAACTTTGCTGTCGTTTGATGGACTCTTCTGCTTTCTCCGTTTATTTACCATCTCATCTGCCATCTGCCACTTACCACTTACCACCTACTATCTGCTATATCCTGCTATCTCCAGCAGACAGCATGCTCTCCGAGGTGTCCCTTTGCTGTATATACTCCAGCATCGCGCCCCAACCTGCCTACCTAGCCAGGCATCGGGTTGTTTCGGGATGTTCTTACCATTCTCTCTTGCTCTAGACCTGCTTCCTGCGCTCTGCATGTACTCTACCAATAACTAATATCATCGTCTCTTGTCCACTTCCACTTCCCGCTTCCTCTTCCGCCTCCCCCTGCCGTCCTCCTTTCTTCCTCCTCTCTCCCGCCCTGCTCTTCCCTGTCCATGATACCTGACTAAGCCATGACTAATCTCCTATTACGTCAGAGAAAGTCGCAAGTTCCGCCGCCAGAGCTTTTCCGCTTCGTTTTAGCTTGCCTGAAGACGAAACGAAACAGAAAAAGCCCCCAGGACGGCGATGTCTCGTGTGCTTCTCCTTCGGCCTGCGGACGCTTCCAGACATCAATGGCGATTGTCGCGCCCGTCAGCTTACCTCGTTTGCGCCCTCAATGCCCGCTGAACAAGCTGCAACTGACTACGTCACCCAAGTATCGCTCTACGCCGAAATCTCCGAACCGGTTTCGCTGGGCTTGGTCTCCTTCTTAGGCGTCCATCGTGTCGGCATGGCGACGTGAAAAAAAGGAGAGCAGACAGATAAGAGAAGGAATTTGCTCGGGAAATACCAAACCACAGAGTTACTGTCTGCTTGGATATATACGAAATACACCACAACTACAACTGAAGGCGGGGGAAAGGAAACGCATCTCTTTGTGATGGCAACAACAAAGATGATAAAACAGCTGTTGCCTGACATAGCACATGCGAAGGAGCAGCAGCAGCAGCAGCAGCAGCAGGTACTGGAGCATGACCATGTAGAGGCTGAGGTCAAGCCGGACCGTCTCTCATGGCCGGCATCGCGGCCTAGGACGCCCAAGGACGTTGTTCAAGCCCGGCTGAAGCAGGATGCCGGTTTGCCCGATAACGGACTTACAATTGACGACTTTGATCTCATCAAGACCCTTGGGACGGGTACGTGCCAGTCTACGTTCTTGAATTTATGTCGGACGCTACTAACATGTAACAGGCACCTTTGCTCGGGTATGGTTTGCCAGGTTAAAGGCTGCCAAAGAACCCAACAAGAACATCTTTGCTCTGAAGATACTCAGGAAAGCCGAAGGTAGACTACCCGATCCCTCCCCCAACTACTTAAGAAGCGGTGAGCCATTGTCTAACGGAGGATTTCTTTCTCGCCTGCAGTAATAAAGCTGAAACAAGTCGAACATGTACGAAACGAAAGCAAGTGCCTCTCCAAGGCTGCCGGTCATCCTTTTATAACGACGCTAATCACCACCTTTTCGGATGAACAATGCCTCTATATGCTGGTATGGACCTATCATACCTCGTACCTTTCCCTTTTTAGCCTATGTTGTACGGACTCCCCGACTAACCATGCCTAGCTTGAATACTGCCCTGGCGGCGAAATATTCAGCTTCCTCCGACGAGCCCGCAGATTCGACGAATACACTTCTAAATTCTACGCCGCTGAAATAACATTAGTGATCGGGTACCTGCATGACATGCATGGAATAGCCTACCGCGACCTCAAGCCCGAAAACATCCTCCTCGACCAGGAAGGCCATCTCAAACTAGTCGACTTTGGCTTCGCAAAACAGCTATATAACCTCGAGACCTACACCCTCTGCGGCACACCGGAATACCTTGCTCCTGAAGTCATACATAACAGCGGCCATGGCCTTGCAGTTGACTGGTGGGCCCTGGGAATCCTCATCTACGAGTTTATAGTCGGTCAACCGCCCTTCTGGGACTCAAACCCAATGGGGATATACGAAAAGATAGTTGCAGGATGCATCCGTTTTCCCGCGAACATGCCTGCCTCAGCTAAGGATATAATTAGTGCTCTTTGCAAGGTCAATCCGTCCGAACGACTGGGCCATATATCCGGAGGCAGCCAGCGGGTTAGGGACCATCCGTTCTTTGAAGGCATCGATTGGGACGACTTATACCGCAAGCGGGTTAAGGGGCCAATTGTGCCGCAGGTGAGCCATCCTGCAGATACGGCGAATTTCGAAGAGTATCCGGACCCTCCGGACCCAGCCACACAGGCGGTGTATACCGATGAGATGAAGGCACGGTATGAAGAGATATTCCAGGACTTTTAAGCGAGCCCTTGGACGGGAATACAATAATTTTTTGGGGGGCAACCTTGACGGTTGGGCTTCCTTGTGTGAGTTTTTCTTTGGGCTCGCTCACACCTAACTAATCAATCTAATTGCACTAAGCGCAAACTATGCCACGCGCAATGCGACTTCAATATGGCATCAGCATTCGACATTGTTAAATCATCTACTACCACTACAACCTCCTGGCACTACCTCTGTTGTACCTCTCTTTTTGTCCAACTTTATATACGACGGTGACTCTTAGGGCTGTCACGAAAACGCTCCGGCTATCTTTCCTCCGGGTGACGGTTCACAACTGCCTTACCGCCTATATTTTTTTATCTATATACCATTCGCAGTTACATATTTATCCTACCATTTATTTACTTAAAAATACTACATATATATATCTTGACTGAGTACTTGGATATTGTAGTTAACAGAATAATATGCCTCGCATTTTGTTCTCCCTCTCAACGCCTAGTAAACTAGATAGTGTAGGCGGAGTCTAAACGGGTTGAAAAATCTATGTACTGTGGTAATGCCGCCCGAGTGCCGGTNNNNAAAAAAAAAAAAAAAAAAAAAAAGTAGATAAATATTGACAAAGAAGAGAAATGCAGGTCAACTAGGGAAAATAAACAAGAGTGCCTGCTCTGGTTGTACGAGGGGTATGCCGCTTCTCGTTGTCGCCGAGAGTGGGAATATAGCGAGCGAGGACTGAGAGTAGAACGAATGAAATGGTATCAAATGCAAGTAACGAGAGTGAGTCGAAAAAGAAACGGGCTGATGGAGTCTGGCGACCTCAGCGGGAATCACTAATCTTAGAAATAAAGGTCCCCCTCTTTAAAGGGATTTTGGCTGTAAGAGAAGGTCGTAAAGCGGTCGTTCAACGGCGGTATTAGAGACGAAAAAAAAGAAGAAGAAGATATTGCCGGGTAGTAAAAATTACCAGTGTCCGATTCTTCTGTCTTCAGCGGACTTCCAGGTTCCTACATTATGGGTAACAGTTAGATAAGTTCGGCCGTCGGGTAGTGGTGAGATTTTTAATGTACGTATGTGGACATACCTGAAAACTCGTGCTGAACAAAAGCCATGTCGCTGTCTGCTTCTTCAGAACCCATCTGCTGGACACCAGGACTGAAGCTCGTGATTGGTAGAACGACAACATCGCCTACTTGCTTCTGCTTCGTCATGCCAGTGAAATGGTGCGCAGAGATGTTTCGATGCTTGCCATCTTCGCTGGGGAAGGCGAGGGGATCATTGAAATGTCTGAAGATAGCGTCCGTCCAGACCGCAGGGCCGGTGAATTCCACAATTGATTTGTCCATACCCTTCTTCGTGAGAATTCCTTCCTCCTTCATGCGCAGGGCATCCTCCGTGATGCTAGCAATGACGTCCCGCAGGACAGGATGGCCTGGCTTCGACTGGATGGTCCACTGACAGAATTGAATCCTGCGAGAATACCACTTCGCCCAGTCAGCACGGTCTGGGTCCGCCTCAATGCCCACGACCAACCCAAAAGTTGACCGGTCAAACGTTGATGGTATCCAATCTGTTGCTGATCGAAGGGCGGTGGTGTCGATATCAGAATATATTCCTCCTCGAGCATGAAGAATCAAGTATCGGAAGAAGTCAGCCTTGAGAACCGGCAAGGGCATTGACTCGTATGCTTCGATAATCTCCGGGAAGGAACTGTAGAGGTATTTCAAGAAGTAGATCGCACTCTCATCGTCCACGACCTGGTGCACGAATCCAGGGTGCAGTTCGGTCCAGCTCGCTTCTAACGGCCGTAGCATAGGGTCGAACTCCCCGTCTGCAGGCGTATACTTCCATGTCTGCCAGATGTATCCAGGGAACTTGGCCTTTACGCCATAGGGGAAATGGTATTTAAGACGGCCCCGGAGTGTAGTTGGCTCCGGCTCAGGCTCTTTCTCAGGCTCGGGCTCGGACACCTGTTCAGGTTCCTGTTCAGATGTAGAATCGGCCTTGGACCCCAGCTTAGTAGTGAGTCGAGCGTTCTGTGGCTCTGACCGCTGGCGATGAGTCCCCGGTTCAGCCTTAGCCAGCGTGGGCTTGATGTGGGCTGTATGCAGCAGGAAGATGCCAGAAAGGATGAAAAAGGCGATGACCACGCATTTTCGAAAGGAAATCATGTTTGCTCCGGGCTATATTGAGCCGAGAACCCGCATTGACGCCCAAAGGAGCTGGATGTTGTTGGTTTGAAAGCTGTCCCGGAGCTGGTTTATAGAGCTAGTGTTGGTGAAAAAAAAAGGGCCCCCTCTGCACTCTATATACGGTATTAGAAAAGAGACCTGCACAATTACAACAGTTAAAAAGAAGAAGAAGAAGAAGAAGAAGGCAAACAAAAGAAAGAGAAGACGCAAAGGAATGACAGAATGAAAGAAAGGAAGGAATGGAAGGGAAAAGGCTGGCGGGTTGGGCGTGATGTATGCAGGCCGTGGCTGAGGATGAGAGGGAGCAGCGGGAGGAGGAGGATCAGGCGCGTGTTTTGGTGGTGGAAGAAAGGGAGATCTCCGGGTCACGCTTGACAAAGCAAGCTTGCTTACTTACCTACAGCAAGGCCGGCGACGTCAACTTCATCTCCTGCTATGGGGTCAAAGATGGAGAGCAACCACGCCACACGCGAGAGACAAGACCAACCTTCTGAACCAGAGCAGCAGCCCGCAGAGTATATGTGCCCCGGGCTATTGCTGTGAAGCAGCGTCAGAAGGCCACTGCCGCCGTCTCTATCCTCGAGCGGCCCAGCTTCGTTGCGCACCCCTAGTCCCTCCAGGTTCAACAGACTCGCCATCCCAGGCGGAAGAAAACACCGGATTGACCATCGGACGGGCCTCTCATGTCGCATGTCCTCCACTGTTAATCACGGGCAGGCACAGAGTTCCCGTTACGCCTATCTGTCCGGCTCCATAATATGTGGTTCTGGACTGCGGGCTCGCACCTGGCTCCGTATATGGGCTCCGTGGCTAATTATTATTCATGTCATCCGCGACTCTGGCAAAGATTCGATCCAATCCTTTGCTCAAAGTTGCACAAGCTTTTCTGCTTGGTGCATCAACTGGGATGGGCGTTCATAGAAGAAACACATGAGAACATCCAATGAGGCCCCCCAGGCCCGTATCCCCGCCTTTGCCAGTGGATGCTGACCGTATGGGGTGTTCTGAAACGCGGATCAGCTCTTCTCAAAAGATGACGACGCAAAGAAGAGACGACGATGATGATGCTTTTTTTTTCTTGACCTGAGGTCGAAGGTTGTCCTCGCGGCTGGCATCCCTGCGCATGGCCCTGGCTAAAGTTCTCGAAGGGAAATATTAACGCCCCTGTTAAGCCGGCTTGTCAGGGGTGGGGACGCTTGTGGAGGCAAAGGAGAATTTATTTGGTTCACCCTATTCCGCAGGAGGGACGTCCTTGTCTCTGCAGGCTCTGAGTCAATCAAGGCTTGGGGGGATCAATCCTTGATCTTGCGGAGGGCATTCTTGCAGAGGATTTTCACAGCAACGACAGGCTTCTTCACGAGGAGACGGCACAGAAAGGGCTCAACATGCGCTCGTATGGATAATGGGATAATCATTCCCAGATCAAGTCAATGGTGAATGACAAGCTTCGTCTCATCCGCCGCTTTCACGGTGTATTCTTTGTGACCCCTTGTGAGATAACGAAGATAGGCCTAACTATAATGGCAGGCACATATAGCTGTCTCAATAATGCACTGTATATACATGTCCAGCCCACGAAGCCAGCCTATTATTAAGACGAATATGATGTGAGGTGTACAGTTACCTCGGAACATAGGCTGTTTCGCATGCGTTGGAGATGTTGCCAGTTGCCAGCCCCGTCCCTTCACTAAACGAGATGGTCAAGTTTCAAGGCTGTGCACGACCGACCGTTCGGCCTTGGTGTGCTCGTTGCTTTTTCCTGCCGGAGTGACGTCCTCTGACCTGTTTGGCTGGTCATCTAGTTACTTGCTTAACCAATATGATCTGGGGGATGTACTCTGGACTGCACCCATGATTACTTCTCATGAGGTCCTCCTCCAGTCGATCTGCTACATACTTGTCCTCCCTGTAACCTGCCCACGGACATGGGCATAAGTAGTACAGCTGCAACGCTGCCAACGTACGGAGTACTTAGCTGTATATTGTACCCACCAGAGGCGACGGAAGGCGGACTCCTTTGCCTCAAAGATAGGGGGGTCTCCTTGGCTGCGAAGTTTCTCCGCTTTGAAGGATAGAAGTTTCCATACAACTTCTGCTCGTATCTAATGGTTACAGGCGCCGCCCTTCGATCGACAGCAGTGCCAACGTAAGTCCCAAGAAAGGCCCTGGCAAATAATGGTCGCGTCAACAGGGCGGTTACAAGGATTCATTCCCGAAATAACTAAATCTGGACGATCGACGAGCAAAATACGAATATAGTTTAGTACGGCTACCCATTACGCCTTGCGTTCCTGGCTTCACTCGGGTCAAAGGACCGATCCTGGGCTATCACCCGCTGAATTCCAGTACATAAGTACGCTATTTTCTGATGGAAGAATACTTAGTTCGACTGAAGAGAAATTGGAATCCCGCCCAGTACGAGGAAGGGTGAGTGAGGGGATGTCATACCGTGTATCTTCCACTTGCCGTCGTTAGTTCACGTCACATCCGTCGATTGCCATGAGAGTCAGAAACGTTGGTACACATAACGGATTATCCGTTACGGGAGCTCAAATATGATAATAATATTCTTTTTGAGCTTTCCCCGCTCTGGCTGCCGCCATCTCCTGGATGTTTCTGCGGGGCTTGCTTCAGCAAGATGCACGCATTTTTCCTGAAGCCATATCCGGAGTAATCGGATCATCATAGCTTCAGTGCAGTCATTTATCATCAGGGAAACCTGGTTATTAGCACATTTCCCTCACTGCATCAACCCCGGTCCCCTATATTAAACCACTGGCAATATTTTTGCCCGAACATGCTACATGACGATATCGAATGCCCAACATACGCCGTCCAGATCATAATACCGGGCGCGGGAATATGCAGCGGAAGACTTGGAAACATTGGGGTTTGCCAGGCTGCATAATTGAGTACCGTGCAATCATGCATAGCTTCGTTATTCTTACTAATAATCCGGTATGTGCATCGTTGTCGATAAGATCTGTAAACAGCGGCTTCTGTGGCCCACCATCTCGATCGAGAGGCCAGGAAGCTCTTGCTTGATGGCCGATCCAAAATCAACTCCCCGGCAGCATCAACAGCAATGACGTCGGTGCCCATGGGGTAACTGAAACGGATATCCATGGGGCAGTTTGAGCAAGGAGGTTATCCATGGTGGGCATCTGGATGCTTATATCACTGTATGATCTGCCCTTTTGTCCGCACAGGCTTCCCCCTACCGTCAATCTTCTCTCAGCCATGACTAGAGTGGTTTATGTAAATAGATGGGTATACTGAGATGCACCTTATATAAATGGGGCGGTATTCCCAGAGGCATGGTCATGTTCATCAGATCAACTAGGATATTCACCAAATCTCAGCTGGGGTCATGGTCCAGGATGCCCATAGTGCCAGTTTGGAGTGAGGTACCGCCGCAGGTAAAGTTATTAACAGATAGCAAAGTATCTTGGGACACCTTCTGGTCAGTACATCTCGCTCTCAAAACCGCTGGCTTGAGCTGGTTGTCGTTGTCGTAGAAATTCGACATGCTCGTATAAAGCCCCCAGTTGTGAAATGGCTGTATTAGCCATCAATTCCATGCTCACAATTTGCTGGAAATGAGTAAAGTACTATTGGCCAAATTATTATTTTGAGTACAATATGCTATTTCTATTGGCAAGAAAAAGAATGCTCATTTCCAGAACCAATTAGCTCCAGTCTCTATGCTTCCCAAAGGGTTAATTTCATTTATAATTGGCTTAATAAAGTGTCGCTAACGAATAATATTACTTCAAAATACCAAAGTATCCGTCAAGTCCTTCTTCATTGGCCCAGGGAATAATCAAGATTTCACCAATAGATAAGCGCCAAGATGACGCAAGAGCCGAGGTCCAAGATTTGTAAGCGCCCTCGGAGCCAGCTAGTTCGACGATGGAGCAAAGAAGGACGGACAAGCGAGACAAGCGAAGATGGACATTGAAACTTCTCACTTTGTACTGCAACCAGATTGAAGATGATATTAGAGAAGATGGGTGCCGTTCAGCAAGCAGCCAGAAGTGCGGCGCAGGCATTTTCCGGAAGATGTCTGGCTCACAGCTGCCGGGATACTGCTTCCACAGTCGCATGCCGCCGCAGCATTGCCGTGCCGTTGATCCACCAGCGGGCAATCCATCACACCAGGCAGTCTCTCAGTTCTCAGGCTACCGTCTCCCAGTCGAAGCCTCAGGGCGGAAACCAACATGATTCGTCTAACCCTGCCATGTCCTTCCCATGTCTAGATGCCCTAGAGGCCAAATCTGCTGCGCTGTCAAGGAGATCGTTAGCTTCCGGGCCAGAACCGTCCTATACAGTTGGAAAGCATGAGCTTTTTACTTCCAAGGAAGATATCCTATTGGATTGGGGTGGAATGCTGCCTGAGTTTGACATTGCCTATGAAACATGGGGAACCTTGAATACGGACAAGAGCAATGCTATACTCCTCCACACCGGTTTGTCAGCTTCAAGTCATGCGCATAGCACAAAGACAAACCCGCAGCCTGGGTGGTGGGAGAAATTCATCGGCCCAGGAGCTCCCTTGGATACGGACAAGCATTTTATCATTTGCACGAATGTGATCGGGGGCTGTTATGGAAGCACAGGTCCGTCATCAATTGACCCATCGGACGGCAAACGATACGCTACCAGGTTCCCTATCCTGACTCTGAACGACATGGTTCGAGCACAGTTTCGGTTGTTAGACCATCTGGGGATTTCGAAGCTCTATGCCTCTGTTGGTGCTAGTATGGGTGGAATGCAGAGCTTGGCCGCAGGGATACTATTTCCCGAGCGAGTGAACAAGATAGTGAGCATCAGCGGATGTGCAAGGAGCCATCCTTATAGCATTGCCATGCGTCACACTCAACGTCAGGTCCTCATGATGGACCCCAACTGGGCGAGGGGATTCTACTATGATTCAATACCTCCCCATTCGGGTATGAAGTTGGCTCGAGAGATTGCTACAGTCACCTACCGTAGTGGACCAGAGTGGGAGAAACGATTTGGGAGAAAGCGAGCAGACTCAAGCAAGAACCCGGCGTTGTGTCCTGATTTCTTAATTGAGACGTATCTCGACCATGCGGGCGAGAAATTTTCTCTAGAGTACGATTCTAACAGTCTTCTATATATTTCCAAGGCCATGGATCTTTTCGACCTGGGAATATCACAGCAACAAGCTACGCTTCAACGTCGACTGGAGAATGAGAAAAAGATTTCTTCGCGCGGGAAGATGTCTGCTCAGGATAATGCGTCCTGTAGCCTAACTCTACCCTCAAAGCCGTACGAGGAACAGCCAGCGACAGGTGACAGTGCGCAGGGTTCGGGTAGCTCATCTTCAGCTGCTCAATCGGAATCCGTCTCCTCAGGTCCTCCCATGGATCTAGTTAACGGGCTCTCTTCACTAAAGAATCACCCTATACTTGTCATGGGTGTAGCGAGTGACATTCTTTTCCCTGCCTGGCAGCAGCGAGAAATCGCGGAGTCGCTCCAGGTTGCTGGTAGTAAAGCTGTCAAGCATGTCGAGTTAAGTGAAGACGTATCCCACTTCGGACACGACACTTTCCTCTTGGATTTGAAGAATATTGGAGGCCCTGTGAAGGCGTTTCTTGCATGAAGTCCACGATTTTGGGTATACCGTATATGCAGCACTTTGGAGTTAAGGCGTCGCATTCAATTTCAAGCACTGTAATTTAGAATATCACTATGGACCATCTTTTTGCATATAACCAATCCACTCAATTAAATAGACACCACTATCCTGAAGCAAATGCCATCTAGGAGGATAGAAATGAAAAGCCTCGAGTGTCCTCAGATTAGCTCTCTTGCTGTTCTCATTGATTTCCATACAACTGTATTTGAATACAGCCTGATCAGAAGGGTCATCCTTCGATCAGGGTGCCTGTAGGATATCATGCAACTTTGGCTTTAGACACGTTGAATCATCACCGGACGGCTAATCATCTTTGCCCTTCCTCCTCCAGTGCCGCGTTTTTATTTCTATTGTGCAATGTTTATACACTGTCTAAGAAAATCGAGTAGGTAACCCCTGTGCTCATGAGTAGCATATTATTTACATATTGGTGTCTTTGGTAAGTAGATAGCTATATCACAGTTAGCTGAGGCCACACTAGGAGAAACGAGAGTAGGCAATGCAGAAAAGAAGGTAACTGGGTATATCAGATTGAAAACTACTTTTTCACGGCATTGGTAATTGCTCGGACGCCGTTTTGCAACGCTAACGAACAAAACATGCGGAGCAAAAGGGATTCATTATCCCTTACCTTAGACGGAAATGAAAATTCCTCATGTAGTTGGACTCGCAAATGCAAGAGAAAGGTGGTCAATACAAACAAACGTACCTTGCAACCCTGACACATTAGACAGGTTGATCATTTGATCATGCTCATTTTATATCTTCCTTTGAGGAGAGACCCGTAAAATAACAAGCAACAGGGGATGCATGGACTTTCAGATTAAATATAATAAAACATCACGATAGCAGCTGAGATGGCTGTAAGAGAGTCTCTAAGATCTCTGTTCAAATGTCCACATTCGTGTCCTTCAAGGGTAGCATCTAACGCGGTTTTATCCCTCCCAGGCCTCAGAAGAGGCGACGCGAGGGCTAACTCAGCTATCAGGTGTCCCGGGGAGACTCGGTGTAGCTCTGTGAGATTTTATCATCATCGAGACTTGATATTTCGTGTGAAGAGAGATAAAAAGAAGGCGAAGTTTCCTTTTTATAATAGCAAGGGGAAAAATACAGTCACGTGTCTGACTTCATGTACGATGACATCGACGGCCAGCGAAGCGCAGCGACAGCGAGGCGGCTGAAGGACAGCATCATCACTCATCTCGCATCGCCTATATAACGCCTACACGTATCACGACGAGTCTGCCATGTCGGTGATGGATATAAATCGCCCAGGTTGAAGCGATGGACTACCCTCGATATCATAATTACAGCCGGTCACAGGATTACGAATATTACGACGACAACCCATGGGCAGATAACGACGATAAGAGGAAGATTGACCGTCGTTACACACACGCAGAAGACAGTGAACCACCGAGGGCAGCCAGGCAGGGCGGAAGAAGGTCGGAAACTATGACTAGCTGGATACAACGTCAGGCAAGCTCGCATGGCGTGCAGCTGGCGGGTGCGGCGGTGTTGTCTGGAGTTGCGGTAGCCGGTGCAATTCTTGGTTACCAGAGCGTGAAGCGCCAGGCAGCTGTTGAGGAGCTCAAGGCTTCGATACCGGCCTTGGATGAGAGTTCTGTTGAGAAGGTTGGTAGCCCTCTGGGTGACTGGGCTGTTGATTGATGCGGTTATTTGGCGATTTGAGATAGCTATATAGATACCCAATTTTTATTTCGGCAGCAAGCTAACAAATCGTGAAGCTTACAGAGTACGGCGTGGTGACACCACCCATAAGCGAGGAGGATCGAAGAAGTGCTTTGCTGGCTAAGAGAGCTCAGCAGGGAGACTATGATGATGGTATGTTTATGTATTTTGTTTCTGCATGTCTATACTTGAGCTAATGTGTGGCTGTTTAGATCTCATCCTCGAACAGCTTGCTCGAAACCGTGTATTTCTCAACGACGAAGGCCTAGAAAAGCTCCGATCTTCCTTTATAATAGTCGTTGGCTGTGGAGGAGTAGGCTCTCATGCGGCTGCGGCCCTTGCTCGATCGGGAGTAGGAAGAATTCGGCTCATAGACTTCGACCAAGTTACGCTCTCATCACTAAATCGACATGCGCTTGCAACATTGGCCGACGTGGGAACACCGAAAGTCCACTGTATCGAGAAAAGATTGCAGCAAGTTACCCCCTGGGTGCGATTTGACTGCCGAAATCAGCTATATAGTGAGGCAGCTGCGGACCAGCTGCTCAATCCGTGGTCTATGGCGGATGATACGGTTACCCGCAAACCGGATTATGTCCTTGACTGCATTGACAATATATCATCCAAGGTCTCGCTGCTTCACTACTGCCACTCGCGTGGTATCAAGGTGATTTCATCTATGGGTGCAGGCTGTAAATCGGATCCTACCCGGGTTGCTATAGGGGACATCTCACTCAGTCTAGAAGACCCTCTATCAAGGAGCACAAGACGTCGTCTGAAGATGCTCGGTGTCTCAAGCGGCATACCCGTCGTTTTCTCACTTGAGAAGCCGGGTCCGGGAAAAGCCGAGCTCCTACCCCTAGCCGAAGAGGAAATTAACAAGGGCGATGTCTCTGACCTGGGCGTGCTGCCAGATTTTAGAGTCCGTATACTGCCAGTTCTAGGCACCATGCCCGCTGTCTTTGGCTATACTATTGCAAACCACGTCATATGCGAGGTATCCGGGTACCCCAACGAATACAACCCGGCCGGTAAAAGCAGAGATAAATTCTACGACAGCATCTTGGGAGCTCTGCAGGGAACGGAGGCTCGTCTTGCAAAGACTATCGAAGGGCAAGATCCGGTTGGATTGAGAATACCGATCAGCAAGGAGGATGTTGGATACCTTATTGAGGAGGTATGGAGAAGCAAGAGCGTGTTCAGCGGTCTTACAACTCGGCTTGTGCTGATACGACGGGAACGACCTGTTCATGGTTTCGGGGCCGACCCGGAGTTGCTGAAGCAGGGCCAAAAAGGGGTACGATTACAGCTCAGCGAGCTAGTGTGCATGACCAAGGAGGAGGCGCTGCACCATGAGACGGAAGTTCTCAAGGGAGGCAAGAAACACTCGGAGGTCTACGATGATACGATTATACAAAAAGTTAGAGAGCGTATGGAAGAGGAGCGGTTTTTCCAGCGATATAGGTGATTATCTTATTATTATTATTTTGACATGGAGCTCTATTTGTACATGACGTATTTTGGCCCTTAGAATGATAAACGAGACCATATCATCCACCAAATTCTACCAAATGTCCACCAATGTTCAAATCATTGCCATTCACTAGATCACTGCGCAAATCAACCGGAAGGCATGAAGCAGACAGAGTTTGCATCAACCAAGGTTCCATGACCGGCAAGTATAGAGCTTACTGCACTTTCATCCTCTGTTTCCAGGCAAATATCCAGCCTGAAGCCGTCGTATACGCCCCGATAATTGCAGGATAGATGCATAAATGCCCTCTATACGCACAGGCAGACGCTGCGGCGCCGTCGCCAACACCATAAGCTTCACGTCACTACGTCATAGGCGATACCTGCTCGTCCTGCTCGTCCTCATATGTCTGTCCTTCGCAGCCTGGAAGAGCCTAGGATACCCCACTGTGGAAACAGTAAAAGACAAGGAGCTAGACAGGGCCTTGGACGAGGGTAACAGAGACCGCATCGGTGGATGGTTCGGGTCGAACGCTCTGCCGGGCTTTAGTGATATGGCTCACATACAGACCTTAGATGCACGGTTGTTACCAGGCGAGAAGAAGGCGTGGTTTCGCCGTTCAAAACGCAGACTTATAATTGTTGGCGATGTTCATGGATGCAAGGATGAGTGTAAGTATTATATTATATTATGCGATCTGGTTCAATTTGGATATTCAGAGCTGATGCTTCGTAGTAGAGAAACTGCTTGCACGGGTATCATTTAACCGTGAGAAAGGAGACCACTTGATTTTCACTGGAGACTTGATATCCAAGGGCCCCGAGAGCGTCGAAGTAGTGCGCCTTGCACGGAAGTACAGTGCTTCTTGCGTTCGAGGGAACCATGAAGATAAGGTCCTGTTAACGCGGCGTGAAATCTCAGGTTCATCACAGAGTACTGGATCTAGTGCCAAACGAGAGACAAAGGCCCATGTCCTTGCGCGTCAACTCTCAGACGATGATGCAACTTGGCTTGAATCATGCCCTGTGATCCTCAAGGTGGGATATATCAGGGGCATGGGGGATGTGGTCGTTGTTCATGGAGGGTTGGTACCGGGCGTGCCACTTGAACGTCAGGATCCGTCGTCTGTAATGACCATGAGGACTCTTGATGTGGATAGCCATACACCCAGCTCGTTGAAAGAGGGCACAGGCTGGTCCAAGGTGAGTTTACCTGTATGAGATGCATGCCAGGTTCGGAGTCTAATAGGGTCCGCCAGGTGTTTGACGAGTACCAGCGTCGGATGGTGAAGGAGAAGAATGAACGGCCTACTACGGTGATATATGGCCACGATGCGAAAGAGCTTCCGGTGATACGGTTGTATACAAAGGGACTAGACACTTCATGCGTCCGTGGAGGGAAACTTACTGCCCTGATTATTGGTGATGGCGGGAGACAGCGTCTGAAACAGGTGAAGTGCAAGGGTTATGTATGAGAGTACTTAATGTGGAAGTACAAAGTGTAAAACGAATTATTCTTAAAAAGAAGGATGATTATCTTTCATTGCAGCATTATCTTCATTAAGCTAGGTTTTAAAAGAGTAGTAAGGAAAGTATCATGGGCTCGCAATAAATCATCACTCGGGTATATCAGGGCTATAAAACCAAACCGGAGGAACGTGAGGGTATCGAGGAGATGATTAGATATTAGGGACGTAAGAGAACCGTCAGTGGGTCATGATCATAACATGACATAAGGTAGCGTGACAGCCGTGTATCTTCATTGCAGATGGCATTGAACAGCTCCGTGGGATGGGAGGGATGCTGCCTTGAAGACGCTTAGACAGCATGGCGGCGGTACCACTTGCGGCCACTAGATGTAAGTTAGTCAATCTGTTCATCATGGACAGGCATACATAAGATGAATACTGACCTGACGCCATCTCCAGCAACGGCTTCGTTGCGCTTGCGGAAAGTGAACCAGACGCCCTGCAACGCTTGTTAGCAACGAGAAGTTCCTTGGTGAGAGAGAGAGCGGGAGAGAATGCATACAATGAGGGCAGAGACAATCCAGAAGCAGGCAGAGAGGAAGCTGAATGCCTCTGCGGCTCTCCATCGGCCACAGGGGTCACCGTTGGTGAAACCGGTCCACTGGAAGGCAGTACCGCAGTTTCGAGTACCGAGAGAGTTAACCTGCACGGCAAACGAGGCGAACCAGGCCAGCGAGAGAATAACGTCCACTGGTGATACGTTAGTACGTTATACATTAATGGTAAGAGACATATAACTGGGCAGAAGGGGGGCCAAACGTACTGGGCCATGTCTTGAAGGAAAAGGAGCTCGGGAAGAGCCAGAGCAGGCCTAGCAGGATGGACACGCCGGCAATGACCTCGGTGTAGATCCAGCGGCTCTGAGGGAAATCGCCGTTGTTATTGCGGCTGAAGGAGCGCAGGTAGGAGCCGATAATGCCTGCAACGACCTGTCAAATGCATCGAGTCAGCCCGTCTGTAGGATTCAATATGGTCGAGATGCGAGTACCCCGAGCTAGGGCAGGGATAGACAGCACTTACAGCGCCGAAGAGGATCTCTCCGATCCTGAAGATGGGCGAGACGATACGGGAAAAGACGGGCATCTTGACGGGCCTTTTTTCTTTCTTTCTTTCTTTCTTTCTTTCTTTCTTGAGCACTGCCGGTTCAACAATGGACGGATGTCTGGAGGTATCGAGATCGAAAAGGTCAGTCAGGCAGCTGGGGGAACGTTGGTGCCCGGGATGCCAGGCCGACTTTATAGGCCTACCGACGGGCGGCCAGGAAAAAGCAATCAAGCAGCAGAGCTTGCACCGATGACGCAAATCAGGGCCAGGATGCCGCTGCCATTGGCCACTGGCTGCTCTGATCAGCGAGCTAGCGAGCTAGCGATCGCGGTGTTGGCTGCAGAACGAGCTTGCTGGCGGTGCTGCGCGGTGGAGAGAGTCCAGGGTGGCTTGGTCGGTGGAGGGCTTTGGACCAGTGCTCGCTGGCCAGGGAGCGCCACTCGCCGATGGCACGCATTATTAGTTATTGAACACGGGCAGGGGCGGGTTAATATCAGGCCTGATATACCCTGTATCGAGGGCAGCAAAGAGTCGGTCCCTTTCATTTCACCTGCGGCTGCTCGATAACTGCTAACTGCTGAGATAGCTAGGGGAAGCTTGTACCTCGCGCCGTGAACCCAGAGACTATTGCCTGGTAGCACCTATGACACACATGCCGGGAACTGCCAACGTCTGGCACGGGTTATTCATCATGAACCAGAGATTGAGATTGAGATGTTGAAATTTAACATTATATTCCAGACGGCTAGGTTAGCTACGGGGGGCGTCTGTGCCGGGATGCGTACGTCCTGACGCCGGTGGAGGCGGCTTTTGGGTCAGGTCCTCTCTGGCCGTGGGTATTTTGAGCACCCTCCTGGGCCCAGAAAGTTGCCTGCTATTAGCTATTATTGCTATCCGCGATCCTGTTTCCCTCGATGCTGATTGTCCCGGTGGCCAGATCGACAGTTACTTAAGACTTAACCCCCATGTTGATCCTGGATCTTGCCCTGGGATTATACTCCGTTGCATGACTGCAGGTACCACACCGTCATTGTTGATTTATTATTATTGATTGATTGATGCCTGTCAACACTTTTCAGCTCACGACGGGAAAGAGAAAGGCCTCCGTTTATGCGTAATTGCACATTGAAATCTCTGAATGACCGCCAGCTCAGCCCCCCTTGCTCTGGGAAAGAAAGCCTGGAAAGATTCGCCTCACTGATATCAGCAGTGATGCAAGCACCGGTCAGCCACTCTTCTCGACGAATTATACACATGAATTATCTCCATTCTTTAAGACGGGGAGTACATGATGTTGTCTCTAGCTCATGGCTTGGTCAAGGCATTGAAGCTGGCATAGATGCGCATTTCTACAGAGTACACTCTACCAAATTCGCAAAAGTCATCACAGAGCTACCTAACCAATAATAATACCCATATAAGCTATCCTCGTTTATATTATTGCACTTCGCACACACTCCGGAAAAATGGAAGACAGACAAAATTTTTCATGCTCCAGAGTCTGGTTCTGCTAATTCCGCCGCGGCTTTCACTCCAGTAACGGTATTCGACAACAATTGTTTGTTTACCCGACCTTCCTTGGATCCGGTGCAAGGATCTGCATGGCAGAGAGGAATAACGGCTGTGCTCCGGGCCTCTGGAAGGTCCGTATAAGTTCCATCTTCCTACGGAGTACCTGCAAGCAGATTCTGCACAGAGCGCGCTGTGGATGTTTTCTTTTTGCCTGTGATCAGCTCACGCGGATAATAAACTCAGTACCCTGGCATCCCCATGACGTCACAGGGTCCCTGCATATTTGTTTGTCCCTTGAGCTGCAACGGTGATATTATTATTCTTATATAATTTACAGGCACAAAACGACATCCATCTATAGGCGCGAAGTATTAATACAAACTGAAAAAGGGAGGAAGAAGATGCGACAAACAAATGGCAGAGAAGATTACACCAGGAACCACTCAAACAGGGTCCGGAACAGGTGCTTTGCGCCCTGGTTGATGGTATCCCCGTGGCATGGAATCGCACGATCAAACTCCCATCCATCGATCTTCTGAATTGACTGTTTGAACGCCTCGCGACCCCCGGCTGACATCAGATACCATATAACCCTCCGCTGTGCCATGGCGCTGCCCTTTGCCGACATGAGCGAGAGATACAGCTTGTTGGCGAGCCCGCTTAATGGTCCCTCTTGGGCCTTGCGGTACTGTTCGTATCCGGGCGGGTTGAAGAAGAGGTCTGCTTGAATCAGGGTCGCCGTGGGTTTGTGCAGCAGTACGATCTCGCGGTTGACGTGAGCGTGAATGTACTCAACGTCGAAATCGGCTGCAAACTCGTCCGAGATATGAAGCGTCTCCTTGTTCTGGGCGGTATAAATGTGTTCGAATTTCGGACCAGAGGTCGTTGGATTCTTTTGCCGTTTCTCCCATAGACCTTCCGGTGCGATGATGACGGCGTCAGGGTACGCCTTTGTCCAGTCCGCCAGGAACAGATGGTGCTCCATGTCTGGTGCGATGAGATACTTGACTGTTCCATTGAGGCTGGTGACTGCTTCGCTAACAGACGGCGTAAGTGCGACGGGGGAGAACACCGCGATAGCACCGGTTTGTAGACGAACTGTTGGAGTATATTAGCATACGGCAACGGTTATGCATTGCATCTACTTCGGCTCGACATCGATCAACTAACCTATCGTTGCACGTCCCCCAAATTTGAAAAGCCCGACACGAGCAAAGGGTAAACTGCATGTAATAATGTCATCGCATACCTTCCGTATAACCATCACACTCTCTGGGTCGGACGGGGCGAGTTTCGGCATTTTTGCGGGAGAACTATAGTAGGACGTAGATCTGATCTGCAACGGCGAACCTGCAGCTGTGTTGTTTCTTCTACTTCGTATTTCGACCTTCGTAGCAGTGCAAGAGTATCTGACGCTGGATCTTGCGAGCGTTCTTATATCCTGTCTTTGCCTGAGCTGTATCGTATTCTTTGCACCGTTGGTCACGGAAGTATACTGTCCTGGGCGGCGGATGACTGGGACGCAGCTGAGTGCGCGATAACTCACGTGAGCTTTGCAGCACAACGCATACACAATGAAACGGCCTGGTTATCTCCCATGCATTGGTCAGTCGAGTATTCACTGACTGCTGATGATTTGGTTTCATTTGCTTGGTTGGTGTGGGCGTCCATGCCGGCTATGTGGAACAAGGAAGCCGATAGTTAATAAAAATAATGGGGACTTTTCGGCAGAGTGGTATGACGTACCAGCCACGGAGACCCCGGTGCCTAGACTGTTCAGGTTCCAGTGTCAGGAATAATCTCTATTGTACAGTATCCTCTATTAAATATCAACATGCTCCGTATAGCTGACGGCAAGATCCAAAATTGTTGAAGGGGCCTCATCTAAGTATACTTAGTTAAAACCGCTTAATGCATTACAAAATCAAAACATCTTTCGCACAGCAAAATCAGTTTTAGAAGAAGGATAGGGAAGGAAGGTAAAATCTATGCCGCAGTAAGTAATTATGTATGCCATCTGCCAGTAGACGGAGCCTGATGAGCCTTATCGTCTCGGTGTGGGATTAACGGGGCTTTTATATCGAATGTCTCTATGAGTTGAGCCCAGGTGTCGAAATCTAGGCCAAAGACGGCTTGATGCTTTTGAATGCCTTGTTCTCGTGCCTCAGACGGAAGCAGTGGTTGTGATGGAACTATTAGAACGATTAGATCCACTGTTGAGTCAAACATCATGGGGCAAAGGGTTGCTGGAACTTACGTAGTGTAGGTAGGTTGTTACCGTCCATCGAGACTCCTATACTTCCGTCACGGACTAGGAAACTGACATAAAACATGTTCTCCACGGACTGGCCAAATGACCTTGGGTTGATACAGAACTGGAAGAGGGGGATTCCGCCATTATCAGATATTCCGTGTTTGCTCATAACTGCAATGGCCTCGGCCTCAGTAGCATCTCCCATCTTTGACAGCTCTTCACGAGCTAAGGATTCTCTTTGGAGTTGTATCTCAACCAACTTCGCTCGTATGTCTGTGCACATTGTTGTTAAAGTTGCCTCTTCCTGCTTCCCCAAATCTGTAGCCTTAAGATCATTCGGCCGCACAAGTTGGGATGGATCTATTCGTTCTCGCGCTCTTCGCTGTGTCAACTGACGAACACGTTTCTGTACGGACAGTGGGCCAAGAAGAAAGCCCGAAATGGAGGGTTTGAGGTTATTTGGAAAACAGGCATTACGTCCAAGATAGTCCCAGTTGAAGGGTTCTTCCTCATCGTCACTGTCAGCCGCACGTTGTGAAGGGTGGCCCGAGCTACGACGGTTGCTCTGTGTGGGAGTAGGGAGTGCTGACGACGTTTCTCTTCGCATATAGGATATGCATTTTGAAACAAACTCGTCAACGTCAATGCCCGCTACATTGTTGCCTAGACAAGCCTGTGCTGTTCGTTTGTAGGAGAGATCCGCGGCTGTGACAAGGAGGCGAGAATCGATAGTGGCGTCGGAGGTTTGCTTGACCTTCTTGAATAGATCGTTTGCTTTTTCAACTGTCTGCAAAATACCATTTGATTCTAGCTGAATAAATTCACTTCGAGAATCTAGAAGTATCCATTCGATTAGGACAGGAGGCCAAGCATGGAATAATGAAGTTTGTGTGGAGTATACCGTTTAAATTTGAAGCAAGGTCTCTCAGCCCCTTTCGGACCGCCCTCCTTTCCTCAGGATCCTGATCTGGATCATAAAAGTCTGTGTCTACAACCTGCCGGAGTCTGCGCTGATGGGTCGACTGTGATTGTTCAGGCACTTGTTCAGATACGCGCCGCCTCTTGTTCGATGCGCTGGACATTGGAGGGGCTGTCAGGCCACCGGATCTCCGCTTCTTCACTTGGAGCGCGCGCGCGCTTCGGTTTTCCTTATCTGATGAGAAAGACGTCGGAGGTGATGGCTCAGAGTCCTGATCGGAGGCGGAAGGTGTCGCAGAGAGGGATCGTTTGGAATGGATGGCTCGTCCCGCCATCTTTCATAACCCATACACTGTCTAGTTAACTAGTTAATGCTTTGTCAGGTCAGGGAGGAGCAGGAATCAATGCGGTCGTGTTTGTCAATGCGCGCAGAATGGAAACAGCTTTGGTTCAGTGTATAGAATTGTATTAAGTAGAGATATAAAACCAAGCAATCCAGCACCGCCTAGAGTACGAATGAGTGGCCAGCGAGGTGTTGGATTGAAGATATCAGCGTCGTCTCTTCGTCTTTTTTTGCTTGCTCGACGTTGAAAGTCGCCAAAAAGTTCGCTTTTACTTCTTTGGGCGAAACAAGGACGCGATGGTCCGTGCACCCTTAATTTGACAGCGGAAGGGAATAAGGTTTATCCGGATAAGATAAGCATGGCCGAGGCTTGGCATGATGTCGAGAGCGACGATGGAGACATCATCAACAACAGCAGCTTCGGGAGCAATAGCAACAGCGACGGCGAGGCAGAGGGAGGCTTAGAGGTTGATGTTATTTCCCTGCCCAGCGTAGAGGATGAGAATAGCTCTGGCAGCGAGTCTGATATCTCTCGTAACTGGGTGACGGTCATGGATACCTTCACCTTTGCAACATCAACACAGGTGGCCTTGCCCATCCGGGCTAAGATGTAGGTAGAGAAACAGTGACTTGGATGCGATCGCCTGCGCAAATGTACTGACTGGTCGTGTAGATGCAACTTAGAGGGAAGGCAAAAGCAAATTCCCTTCTCCGTCTTGCTCAAGAATCCGGAGCTACGTCATCTTGGGTCCAACCAGAGTCCTACTTCAGATCTCTACGTTACCGCACAGCTATGGAGCAGCTGCAAACCCCTTGGTATGCCTATGCAAACCGCATACAAGTCCTTCAAAACCACCCGGACATGGAACGAGTGGCTTGAAATGCCAGTACTCATCAGGGATGCACCACAGAATACCCAATTGGCACTCACAGTCTGGGACTTGTCACCCCTGGGCGGCGAAGAAGGCCATGATCATTCAGTTCCGTTTGGTGGTACTACGATTGCACTCTTCGATGAAGATGGAACACTGAAAAAGGGGAAACAAAAATGCAAATTATACCGACACAAAGCCGCAGATGGCTTTTCGTACACCACTACACCATCCACCCCACCACCCAAACGACGCAAAGGCAATTTTGTCGAAGAGGGGCCTACTCCAATTGAACTAGAGCTTGAGAGGCTAGAGAAACTACTGAAGAAACATGAAATGGGGGAAATACCCCGAGTGGATTGGCTAGATCAGCTTGTTTTCCGAGCAGTGGAGAAGATTAAAATAGAAGCTGAAGACGCTGCGAAGAAGCGTGCGCTTCGAAATAAAGCTGCCAGAGAAAAAGCCGTCGTTGAGCCCAATGGTGATTCTGGAGTGAGCTCTCAAGATGACGAAGAGGAAAACTTTGTGCTTTATGTTGAATTTCCACGCTTTGACTTTCCTATTGTCTTTCAGGACTTTGAGTATCCCCCTCCTCCGGTTTCTTCCCTTGCCCAGCATACGCCATCTGGTTCTACCGTTGCTTTGAAACCACCACCAGAGGTCCGACTTGGCCCGGACATTGAAGGGGCTGCGGATGACGAAGGAAATTACCCTATAATACGAATTTATGATCCTGAAGTTGGTCAAAGAGGAAATCCTTGTGAAGACAAGCATAGAAGGCTAGTCCGCAGCCATAGAACCGGTATCATGGACCGCGATCTGAAACCAAACCCGAAGATCCGGGACGAGATCAATGAGATCATGTCATATGGCCCAACCCAGGAACTAAATGCAGAAGAGAAGGATCTGGTTTGGAAGTTTAGATTTTATCTCACTCGAGACAAGAGAGCATTGACCAAATTTGTCAAGTCAGTTAACTGGCAAGATGCCAGTGAAGCTAGACAGGCTGTTGAAATCCTACCGAAGTGGACAGAGATCGACGTTGACGATGCTCTGGAGCTTCTAGGCCCGCTTTTTGACAACCCGGAAGTCCGTGCTTATGCCGTTGATCGGCTAAGAAAATCTGACGATGAGGAGCTGCTCTTGTACCTTTTACAGCTTGTGCAGGCACTGAAGTTTGAAGCTATTCCCAAGAGTTCTACGGATGAAACGAACGAAGCTGCGCATGATTCTTCTCTCACGAATTTCTTGATTAGCCGTGCAGCTAACAATCCTATACTGGGTAGTTATTTCCATTGGTATTTGATGGTTGAATGTGACGACACTGCTCCTGGAACGCTTTCCACGCATCGAAAATTCTTTGCGAGCGTGGAGTTTTACTTTATGCTGGAATTAGAAAAGGTTAACCCTGCGCAAAGAAAAGTGCTGCTCAGACAGGGTGAACTTGTTACCATTCTTTCCAAGATTGCAAAAGACATCCGATTCGCCAGAGTCAACCGTCCTTTCAAGATTGAAATGCTCAAAAAGTTCCTTGGGGACCCTAAGAACGATATTTTACAAATAGATCCACCGCTTCCATTCCCATTAGACCCCACAGTTTCGATTGTTGGGTGTCACCCGGAGGAGGCAAATGTGTTCAAATCCTCCTTATCACCGCTGTTTATTAATTTTAAGCTATTAGATGGCCGAAAATATCCTGTTATTTTCAAAGTTGGAGATGATTTGCGCCAGGACCAGCTTGTCATCCAAATTATAACTCTTATGGACAGGCTTCTCCAGAAAGAAAATCTCGATCTTAAACTTACCCCCTACCGAATCATTGCAACTGGAGCTACTGCTGGCGCTGTGCAGTTCGTCCCATCTACACCTTTATCTGCGGCCACAGCGAAATATAAAGGCTCATTGCTTGCTTACCTTAAAGCAAATAACCCTGACGATAGTGAACCCCTAGGTGTTCGAAAAGAAGCAATGGATACATATATCAAGTCCTGTGCTGGATATTGTGTAATCACCTATCTCTTAGGTGTTGGTGACCGCCATTTGGAGAACCTCCTGCTCGCTCCCGACGGACATTTCTTTCACGCTGATTTCGGCTTCATTCTTGGCCGTGACCCGAAACCATTTGCACCCATGATGAAGCTATGCAAAGAAATGGTTGAGGGAATGGGTGGTGCCAACTCACCGAACTACATTCAATTCAAACAATATTGCTTCACAGCGTATATCACACTTCGAAAATCCGCAAATCTTATCCTCAATTTATTCAGTTTGATGGTTGATGCGAATATCCCTGATATACGTGTTGAGCCCGACAAAGCGGTTTTGAAGGTCAAGGAAAGGTTCCATTTGGAGATGACGGAGGAAGAGGCAATTCGTCATTTTGATGAACTTATCATAAACAGCGTCAACGCTATTTTTGGTGCTGTTATAGATCGAATCCATGATCTAGTTCAAGGATGGAGGGCATGATCCGTTTTATCTTCACACCCCGGGAGTTCGAAAGCAAGAAGTTGGTTTCTAGGTTTTGAATCTTGAAGTTTTGAATAATTTAGAAGGCCCTTTTCAAGATAACGCATCAATGGGGACAGCCAGGAGTTTTGTGGGAATTTTATGGGAAGGCTTTGTACCAACATATTATACCCATTTTAACGAGTCATTTCATGTATTTGCAAAGGTAATTAATTTATGTCTTGCCTGCAGTTTGCAGCTATCCAGGGCCTAATAATTTACAAATAGTCATATTCCACTATTTCAATCGTCGACGTGCTTTTTAATCCAACAAACAATTTTCATACTCGGTCGGATGAATCTCTTTGCTGTTGTAGCACGCCAGTCTGGCCATCACCTTGTTGCTCTTCTTTCTCTTCCTGAACATTGCCCTCTTTATCTTCACTGTCTTTAGGGGTACCGGCCTTGCAAGCCCAGGCATCAACAAACCTTAGTACCTCTCTTCTAAACCAGTGCTTCATCACCAGTAATCTAAACGGAACGAGTAGGATGATTAACACGGGAAAGGCTGGAGCGCCACGTGTGAGAGTTAGTATGAATATAGCTATTGTAATCAATAGTTGGAGTAAAGTATAGAGGTGAATTGGTAGGTATGACGGCCTTGGACTTGTTTCGGTGGTGCTAGTAGGCGACGATGAAGAGCCCAGTTCTGCAGGAAGAGTTGGTAGTTCTGACGGGGGTGTCAATAGGTAAAATGTTCGATATAAGATGGGACTACAAGATTTATCAGTAGGTACTTTTAACTAGCGTAAGTGGGAGAGGGCTCTTACTTGACCGATAAGCTTTGTTCTCCCATGAATAGGAATAACCCAGCGAGTACGCTTGTTGGGGTTAACCCAAGGACCTTCATGAGTGGAGGGCTAACAAATGCGAGAATACCACAGCCATGGAGTAAAGAAGACCACCGCTGTTCATATACTCTCCTGATATGCCGAACTTCTACCGTTTCCTGGCCATCGACCTCGATTACAACTTCTTCTGTGTCCGCATGCATCAAAGATTCTGAATGCAGAGGGGCTTGAGGCAAAAGACCATTTGCGGGAGGAATTCCCAAGATGCCGCATAACGCAGTGGTAGTACCCAGGAGAATGATGTCCCAAGCAAACCCACCAGGCTTCCGCGTCTTATAACGATCGATGGTGCATATGATGGAGCTTATCTCATGGTCAAAAAAGAAAAGCATCGTGATGATTATGCCGGGAATAATAGCCACGAATATCCAGCGGGCAGGAATTTTCCAGAACTCAACGAAAAATGTACGACGTTCTGGAGAGGTGGGTTGAAACGTGATGCTGACAGGGAGCGTTGACTTGTCCAAGTGAGCGAGCTCTCCAATATGAGGTAGTCCAATGAACAAGATAATGGATATTGCTGCAGCATATTCCGAAAGCCCCAGGCGGATGTATCGGTGGAATAAGGTTTTCCAAGACTCTGCTGTGGACAAGAATATGGCGAGTAGCATTGTTCCTACCGCACCTATGATGGCGTACAGGAATGCGGCGAAGGAGAGGTTTGCGTGGGCTCGCTCAAGCTCTTGGATAGCTTTATGGAAATATATTATGCTGTTCAGGAGAGAGAATATCTCAGTTGAGAAAGTAGTAACGTAGCCCATAGTCCAATCATGGGCATTGAATATAGCCAGAAGATAATGCAGCCACCCTGCATGGATAAGCGACCAGGCCATGAAGGGTAGAAATGGAATCTATACATCGTTGGTTAGAGAACAATCGTGTCAATATTTGAAACGTATAGGATCCTACATTAAAAGTCTCATGGCAAAGAGAATATATATTTTCTGCAAGAACAGAAAAGGGGCCGGTAACCCCGAGGATTGTGAGAGGCTGAATAGAGAACCTGAGCAGGCAATGAGTATGGAGTTTCAAAAAAGTTGGGCAATGATTCTTACAGAGAAAATATGATACTACACAATCCCGTACTGAAGACTACCTCAATAGCACCCCAATTCTTGCCTGTGAGAACGTATAAATCACTGGCAAAGGTGATGCCTGGTAATAAATTGGTGAAGAAAACGTATACGGTGCTGGCCACTATTAATTGATTGAATATCTTCCAATCTGAGAGGTATCTTTGGCGTAGATTCACCAGATCCTGCTTTACAAGACGAAACGGCCGTAAGAGGCCACCAGGGCCTACTGTTTTGTTGAGTAGCCATAGTGGTTTGGGGGTATGTTTTGAGGGAGTGATGTATGAGTGAGCATCCTCGTCAGGTACATCCTCATTATAGTCCACTCTTCCTTGGTTGGTACTAGGTGGGCGGGGTTCCTTTCTTCGACGAAGCAAGCCTTGCATTGGTCTTGTCGACCGTGGCCGAAGAAAAGTGCCCACAGACATGTAGTTAGCCTCTCACCACCAAAGGCTGCTCTACTACTCAAACTAGGCTATCTGGGGTGTTAAGAATAGTCTGAAGGAAAAGAACAGCAAATGACTTGAATGAAATGAGTACTTGTATTGATAGTATCGAGCCAGCGAATTTAGCATAGTTGGCTCTACTATTTGGTTATATATAGCTCTGTGCCCGATCGAGGGCGAAACCATTTTTAAAATTTAGGTTCAGTTATGGGATGTAAAAAGAAGCCCATAGGAAGTCAAGGAAGGAGGGCTACGTACGCCAAGCGCCAACAGAGGGAGAAGTTCAAATGAGATATTCTGTAGCGAGCATGAGGGCTGTCTCTTCTCGCATGGGTCCTGGGGCTTTCTGGGGCAGTTTGCCATGCCCAAGGCACTAAGAACAAGGCCGAGACCCTGTTGGCCTGCTGGTCGTGATTTTTACTCCTCGGCAATAAGCACTCATTTTCTATGCAGTCCAGTTGTATAACGTACTAAGGAAATGAACTCGGAAAAGACGTCCGCCTGCAGCCAACTCCCTTTTACTGCTTCCTTTCCGATATCACGAAGTCTTCAGCTTTTGCGCATGTCGAAATAAGGTTCTAAAATAAAAATTACATAATCTACCACGCGGAAAATGCCAAGCCTGCCGTGAGCTTATCCGGGTTAAGGTTAATCCGCTATCTATTTCTGGCACCTTGGAAAGGGCGAGGGACGGGAGCGTGAGCAAAATGGATCATGACAGTGAGCTGACATTTGGCAAATTATAACAATATAACAGATATCCCGCGTCCAGTGAAAAGATCTTTCGATCACTCACTACAAGATGTTATTAGGCATATGACACTCTAGAAGTATCTCAAGATGACTTCCTTTATCCCCCGGACGGCATTTTTGGCGTCTGAACACATTCAGAAAAGCTACTTCCTGGGACATCACCGAGCTGGACTTGAGAAGATGAAAGCAATGCTAGACTCTGTTGACCATGTTATAGAATGTCGAGACTTCCGGGTACCAGCAACTTCGATAAACCCATTATTTGAAGAAGCATTGGGCGGGAAAAGCCGAACTATAGTCTATACTAAGCGAGATCTTGGAGCGGACTCGAAACCAGAATCTCGAATGGTATGTCTGCTTCTATTACTCCGCTACTGACATATTTTTACTAACTTCTACGCGACTGCTTTTTTGTAGAAAGAAAAACTCATATCTCGCTGGGAACAGAAAACTACGAAAGTCTTTTTCGCAAGCAGAAGCTTAAAGAACTCCGTCACTCCCTTGGCCAAGTACATAAAGGATCTCCCTGTGGCTGCCAACAGCATAATCGGATACCGCATGTTAATAGTTGGGATGCCGAATGTAGGGAAATCGACCCTTATTAACAAACTACGATCTATGACCAATATTAAGAACGTCAGAAAATCTGCCGTCGTCAGAACCGGAGCAGACCCAGGCATCACGAGAAAGATAGGTACACCTATAAAATTGTTCGAGAAGGATGATGTAGGCATTTATGTGTATGACACGCCTGGTGTGTTTGTACCATATATGTCTAACCCTGACAGTATGCTGAAAATGGCACTTTGCGGAATCATCAAGGACTCTCTGGTACCTATAATCACCCTGGCCGACTATCTTCTCTTTCAAATGAACCAGAATTTGTTGATGGATATGTATGGAGCATACTGTGCGCCAACCAATGATATCATGGAATTACTGAGTGCAATCTCGAGAAAAGCTGGCAGGCTTGTCAAAGGAGGTGACCCGGACTATGAGGCGGCCGCACGGTTATTTATCACACAATGGCGAGAAGGAAAACTCGGCCTATTTATGCTTGATGACGTGGTGAGAGTTTCATGGGAAAAGAAGAATGCCAGGCTCGGAACTACGGAAGGCTCAATCCCTGGAACTTCGTTGGAACTTACTCCTGAGAGAGCGCAAAAGATACTTGCTACTGGCGTGGCATAAGTGAAGGAAGGCTGATTTTGGCGTTCGTTTGATACTTAATATACCCCTACAGTGTACAATAGTGAATGTAATTTTAGATGAATTGAATAATTATACATATTGCTATCCTATCGGAGCCTCTAGACACCACTACTCCAGGGGCATATCCACACCTTTGTTGGATATGCTAACCAATCTTGTCAAGTAGCTTTCTTCTTCGTCTTTCCACTAGCTCTTCCTGGACATCATCTAGTGTAGGCAGCTGCCATTCGACACCATCACCTGCATCACCTGGCAACGGCTCCCACCCATCAATGGGTTTATCGTCGCCCTTCTTCAACACAGCTTCAAATGCCTCTTTCTCTTTCTTCTTCTCGTACGCTAGTAATGATCCATCCTCTTCGTCTAGGCCGTAGCCAAAGTATGCCGCATCAACATGTTTTTTGAACATTTCAATATCCATCTTTCGCCCCCCCGTATCGTCTAATTCAGAGGCACTTCTCTTTTTTGTCGCTGCCTCAAACATCTCCTTGACTCCAGGCAGTTCTCTCGCTCGACCGAAATATCTGTATCCTTTCCCACCACCAGGAATCTCTTTCCCGTCCTCATCGTATACTCTCCCGCCGCCACGCGTGTAATTTGGTCCTCCCAGATTTCGTATTTGAACTTCCCACATCCATTTTTCCCTCATGAGTTTGTTGATCTCATCGTTTAGGTCTCTGATTTGAAAATCGCTTAAACTAAGATCTTGTATACGTGTGACCTTTCGGGATATTTCTTTGAGAACTTGGCCGCGCCATTTTTCGCAAACTGGGATAGAATCGATCGAAGTGATAGCTTTTGGGCGGCGTGTCCGTCCGATATCTAGGATTCCGAGATCTGCAGCTTGAGCAGCACGGAATCGAAAGAGCATGGACTGTGCTTTCTCGCTATTTCGAGCCTATTGGACATGCATTGTTGCGATTAGTATGGGATCAGATATTGAGGCTATGCTAGCTAACACTCACCATGGTGAAAGAATGAGGCTTGGACTAGCCAGTTAACAGGCTGGAATTATTGTATCGAGTCAGATTACGGGATAATGTGCTATATCTGTCCCTTTCACCGAGAGCTCGAGGTTGTCGTTGCGCTTGAAGAATGTGTCTCTCGATCGATGTTATTCGTGGGAGCAAGCTTTGTCTGCCAATCTTATTGTTGAATGAAGATGTTAATCAACACTGCAGTGACGTTGTTAGTCGCCTTGTCAAGTATAAAGTAACCTAAAACGATCACCGGTTACCCCAAACGATAAAAGCGTCGTCGAGATAGCTGTTGCTAGTAATAGCCTCTTCCCCTTGCATATTAATTTGCGGCGGACTATATGTGCCATGAGCTCAAAATTCACATCGAAACACGCACAGAGGTGTTATCGGAATTACGTAATCATGGAATAATAAATATATGGATGTTATTGAATAAAACAGGAGAACTTAATTAATAAGCAATTCATTATAGAGATTGTCACGTG
>NW_003315512.1:0-736 GCF_000151505.1 Trichophyton verrucosum HKI 0517
TCTGTCTCTCTCTGGGTGTTTTTGTGTGTGTTTTTGTGTGTGTGTGTACGTGTGCGGTGGATATGCTGGACGCTGGATTTAGCTAGCTATCAGAGCGGAGGCCGTTGGTTTCTAAATCTAGTTAAATGTCTATCTCCATCGACAAACAGCGAGGACAAACATCGACGGCGGACCAGCAGCCAGCGTCTGATATAAATAAATCAATAATGAGAGACACGGACACGAAACTTCAGCCGCCAGCGTTCAGCGTCAGAAGAAACGAAATGCCAATCCTGGTGCAGCCACTTGGCGTCACTTTATACTCCCTTCTCCCTGTCTCTGTTTTTGACTGCAGGACTCTTGACTGCGTCTCGACCTGGGCTGACCAAGACCAAGGGCTCGTATAGTTATAGTTGGCAACGGCGAAACGATGCGCGAGGCCTCCGAGCCAGACATCGAGAACGGCAGCAAAGCGGCCAACTTGGCGGACAACCAGGAACCATGAACGCAGGGCTATGGCGGACGCCGCGGGCGCCGGGGGGCTTCGCCAAGTGAGGGTTCCAGTTGGGACGGGATGCAAATAGACATCCAGCTGGGCAGGATGACATCGTGCTGGCCTTCATCTGCCTCACCGTGCTGGTTATCCTTTGCGCTTTTCTCACCTGGGCTGGCCACGCGAGCTATCGGGCCTCGCAGTGGCGGTCGGGACGGTTAGACCTCGCAGGATCGGGGGCAAGATGGGATGGGATAGGAGGGC
>NW_003315512.1:758-28595 GCF_000151505.1 Trichophyton verrucosum HKI 0517
CCGACAAGGACATCATCCATCTTGTCCCTCTGTCAGTCAGTCCGGCAAGTCATGCTGGTGCGCGCGCATGTTGGAGATGGCCAGTCAAAGAAGGCTGAGTATAGTTCTCCATCCCTGGGGGTTCTGTTATTAAATCCTTCCAAGCCCAAGGAAAAATCCATCCGGCCGCATCTTCCCCAGATCCGTGAGACTTGCCGCCCATCCCGTACCACCAAGGTTGTCTGCCCGTCTGCCAGGCAGCCTCTCTGGACAACGAGCAGAAGGAGTCAGGTTAAGTTACGAACTACGGATTGAAGACGTGAGGTTGAGGCTGTCAAGTGTTGAACGCCTCCGAATGCGCCAAGTGTCCAGGATGGCTTTGATGCTGTGCAACCCGTCGTTGCTTTTTGCGCCAGATATATTTAGGGTCGAAGATCATGGCCGGCCTCGCTGCTGGGCGTGAAGATAGCGAATATAACTAAGTAATACAGACAGCCGGGACAGCGTTGGCTGGCGTTGAGTTTATCTGTGCATGGCGGCAGGACGACGGAGACGGAGATTCATCCGATAGTTAACTCTGCGAGAAGACTCTGGCCTGTTACGCATGTGCGACGTTCCATACGGAGTAGAAGCAGAAGAGAAGACGTCTTCGATCCTCCGATGGGCGTTTTTAAACTGCGTCCTGAGGCTGACCAGGCTGCTGTACTATTCGCGCACTATCGTAAATCCTGCGTCACTGCGCCAGAATTGTCTGCAACGGTGATCAGCCGCTTCTCTTTTGCTCGTCACAGACCGCATCTTCTGCCCAAGAGAGCCTAATAGATGAAGAACGCAGACAAGAAGAGAGGAGACGAGAAACAAGAAGAACAAGCAGAGTGTTGTCTGACGTCCATTGGCCTCTGACTGGCATGTCTGGCTCCCGCGACTCCTGCGACAGCGACGCCTTCATCCTCGACGACTTCGACTACCTCGGTGACGGCGACGGCGACGGCGACGGCGAGCGCGCGCGCGGCGACGGCTACCAACGAACCAACCGGTCACGATACGGCTACAGCTACAGCTACAGCTACCTGCTGGATGGCTCGACGGCCTGGTCGTCTCGAATATTGCGGCTGCTGCCCCCGCGATGGCGCCGGAAGTTTGCCGCCAGGCGACACAGCAAGCCGGCCTCGAGGCTGTCACCGTCAGGCACATATAGGAGGACCCTGCGATGGCTGGTGACGGCCAGCCTCTGTCTGACGGCTGCGGTGGCACTTCTCTGGCCCTCCTACACCCACCGGCCGGCACACTACAACGAGCTGAAGCGTCTTGCAGTCGGCAGTGAGACCCCCGGGCGAGGGAACCCGCGCAACGAAAAGGTCTTCATCACCGCCAACATATATGACCCGGACGGCAGCCTGGCACAGAGCCAATGGAGCAGGAGTATCCTGCAGCTGATAGACCTCCTGGGCCCGGAGAATTCGTATCTCAGCATCTATGAGAACGAAATGAACGAACAGGCACGGGGTGCGTTGCAGAGGATGGCAGACGAGACTCCGTGTAACCACTCCATGGTCACGGAGGAGCATCTCGACACGGCTGGGCTGCTACACATCACCCTGCCTGACGGGTCCAGGAGACTGAAGCGCATCTCCTTCCTGGCTGAAGTACGCAATCGTGCTCTGCGGCCAATCAATCAGGCTGGCATGCCGAGGTTTGACAAGATCCTCTACGTGAACGACGTCTTCTTCGATCCCGTCGATGCCCTCCAGCTGCTCCTTTCGACAAATCTGGCCGAGGACGGTGGTGCCACCCGCTACCGGGCTGCCTGTGCAGTCGACTTTATCAACCCGTTCAAATTCTACGATACTTTTGCCTCACGGGATCTGGAAGGATACTCTATGGGATTGCCGTTCTTCCCCTGGTTCACCACTGCGGGAAACGGGCAGAGCAGACGAGACGTACTCAGCCAAAGCGATGCTGTCCGTGTTCGCAGCTGCTGGGGAGGCATGGTTGCATTTGATGCAAAATATTTCCAGAACCAGCACCAGCACCAGCACCAGCACCAGCAACATAACACAACTCGATTCCGTGCTGAACCAGACCTCCTCTGGGAAGCATCCGAGTGTTGTCTTGTACACGCTGATATCCAGGACCCGCCCTCCGCTGGCGGAGAGCCCTCTGCTGATACAGGGATATACGTGAATCCCTATATCCGCGTTGCCTACTCCCCCTTTACCCTCTCCTGGCTAGGCGTTACCCGGCGGTTCGAGCGGCTCTTCTCACTGCCGCACGACATCATCAACCGCCTGGTAGGTATGCCATGGCACAACCCTCGCCGGACCGAGAAACCAGGCGATCTCATCGAGGAGCGCGCCTGGGTAGAAAATGAAAGGGGGGAAGGCTCCTATCAGACCGTCACCCGCGCTGCCGGCACTGGAGGCTTCTGCGGTAACCGAGCACTCCAGGTCATGAAGCCGCATCCCCAACCGGGCGAGAAGACGTGGGAACTCATATCCCCTGACATGTTTTGATATTCCATCCTTGATGAACTGGTCTCTTCTTTTTTCCCCTTGTTTTTGTATTGTATTTCTACATATCAGCCCGGAGTTGGAGGTTGGTCAAAAATATCCATTTCAACTTCTTTTTTCTTATAATAATAATATGATTATGATACCATAAATGGCATGTCTATCTCTCTCCCTCTCTCTTTATTCATATTTCTCTTGTAAATATGAAGCTTCTAGCCATATATCCCCTTACATCCACTGCCCCTTGTATGGATATCAGGCCTGCCATATCCCCTCCACCTTTCCTTCACTGCTGCAGGCTCTTCCAACGGCACTTCCCGTTGAATCTGCATTCACTACCGCTGCCTCAGATAGAACTTTCTTGCAGGCTATAAAAGCCTTCTCCCTTGCGGTCTCTGATGGCCTTCTTCCCGTCCTCTTCTCCTGCCTGGCCCCCTTATCCGCCGCCTAACCTGCAACAACTTCCTAAGTGCTTAGTCGTACCCTTTTGGTCCTATATCTTTTCCATCCTCTTGTCCTTTTCTTCCTCTTCCTCCTCTTCTCTTCTTCTTCTCAATCTTCTCCATCATCTTCTTTGGCATCTTGACTTCTATCTTTCGTCAGTGACCTGATATCTCTGCATCTCGAGACAACCTGGACACATCCACCATGGCGGGCGGTGACTCTAAAGACTCCCACATTGTCAGAGCCAACAAGAGAATTCAGGAATACCATGATGAAGGTGAGAGAATCAATGAGGCTGTGAAGGTGGGCAGAGTCATCTTTGATACCTTCAACCAGATCAGTGAGAGAAGTGGTGGCCTAGAGAAGAGCATCTGGGCCTCTGACAACCATATCTGCCCCTTGGACCAGCCTGTCCTCCAGCAAGGCAAAACCAAGCCAAAGCCACCAAAGGGCCAGGACACCCAGAGCAGCAAAGAGAAGAAGCCACAGCAGGCGAGTTATTACTATCCCATCTGCCTCTACTCCTGCTTCTATTTCTACTCTTCCCTGCTTTGCTTCTCCCTCTCTAGATGAGCCTGGCTGACCTACTTCTAGCAGACCCCCCTGAAGCAAAAGAGCAACAAACAGGAACCGAAGACCACTGCCAGCAAGCCGGAGATGGAGAACACTAAGCCTGCTATCAATTTTGATGACACCGAGGCCTTCATGGGGGCCCTCGAGAAGATTCGTCGCGGTGGCAGCGTCTTGAAGGCTGGCCAGGGTCGCGTCACCAAGCCTACTCCCATCGAAGGTAAGCAGTTGTCTGCCTATCCTATATTACACCATAGCTAACGTGTTTCCTCTGCAGCAGAAGACAAGGAGAACTACAATCCTGGCCCCTCTCCCGTTAAGGAACCTGCTGTTGAAGAGGCCAAATACCCGCCAGCTGAGGAGAGTGGCATCGTTACTCCGGAAGAAGTTCCTGAAGAAACTCCCGGAAAGGCCTCTGATGTTGCCATTGAAGAGTCCATTGCAAGTGACTCCGTTCAAGCTTCTACTTCTGGAGAAGACGAGGATCGTGAGAATTTGGTCACTTTCAAGACCTGGGGCACTCCAGCTCCGCGTGCTGCTAGCAGTAAGTCTATATCAACGCGTCTCTCAACATTTACATCCATCCACTAACATGTTTGTACATAGACGCTGCACCACGTCGTATCATCTTGACTAATATTCCAGTCTGCCTCCGTAGCCAGTCTCGCATCCTTGCTCTCATCCACGGAGGCAAGATCGAGTCTGTCTCTGTTCACCCAGCGAGCCAGTCTGCCGAAGTCCGCTTCTGCTCTGCGACTGACTGCAAGACCTTCTATGACAAGCACCCAAATGGTATTGACTTCGACTATAACGGCAGCCGTGGCACTGTTTTCGTGGACATCGGCAAGGAGGTCGACATTATTAGCTCTCGTCTTGTCGAATGCTTGGACATCGGTGCAACTCGCATCGTTCGTGCAGTCAGGGCTCCTCTCAATGTCAGCATTGCTCAGCTGGTTGAGATGATTGATACCAGAAAGTGGCACTTTGAGAAGATCATCGATTCCTATGAAGCATCAACCGTAAGTTTCAAAGCCCCTCTAAATAGAAAATTTGGTAGTCACGATATTAACTCAATTACTGTATCAGAAAATCCGCACTGTCGTGTTCAGATTCTGCTCCATTGATGCTGCTGTACGCTTCCGTTCATGCCTCATTCGCATGGATGACTGGGACCAGGCCAATATTCAGTTCGGGCCTGACCCGTAAGTTGAACACTCAGCCTCCCTATATCAAGACTAGTAGTCTAACATGTCCTGTTCTCCTCATTAGTTGCGAACTTGCTACCGGCACTCACTGGGACTAGAGGCATGCATCCCAATCTGCCTCATCATCCGCACCTTCGTGCTCTTTTGCTTTTGCCAGGATCTGCTTCAATGAAACTTTTTTCTACCAGGACTCAGTGACTACAAATGACTACGCACAGGGACAGGGGGCTTCTTTCTGGGATCCTTTTCTTTTCTTTTCTTTTTTTTTTTCCTTTGGTTTTTGCTATCAGAATGTCAGACCATGGCCTCTGGGCTCAAATATGTAGCTAGTCAAACCCCAAGGCATAGTAACATCTGATCAAATCGACATCGAAAGTATTTCCCTCATTGTTCCGGATGGCAAGCAATTCTCTGCTCGTCTCAACCATCACATATAACTCACTCACATAATGCTTTAATTGGTGCAGCTGTAGGTAAGGGGAAAAGAGGTCCCTCTCCCAGTAGTATCTTCCCCGTTTATAATTCGACATATGAAGGCACAGCAATCGGACTATGCATTGTTATATTGGTATATATTGTCCCATCCCTGGCCATGCGATTCCAATTTCATTATAGGCTGGTATTCTGGTCTTTTCAAGTGCAATCTCTTTGATCATTGGCTTCCTAGTCGGCGTTCGCTGGTGCCCTGGTTAGGTGCTTCAGGGATTGCAGAGCTGAATCCGCGTCCCCCAGGCCGAGTATGCCGGGATGGTGTATGGTAAATTGCATATGAGAGGAAGAGAAGAGGGAGGAAAAAGAAAAGGAGATAAACCTGCATGGGAACGCCCTTTGGTATACTGAACCTGATTGATTGATTGATTGCAGGGCTCCAGATGCAGGCAGAAGGGGTCAGATGTATGTAAAACTATACTACCGCTGGCCGAGGTCAACCCCATACCAGTCAAAATCCAACAAGTCCAGGAGCCAAAGTGTTATCTTGCCTCCCGCGTTTATTTCTAGACCGACACTTGCCCGTCAAAAGCGTTCTGTAGGCATATGTTAATATGATTTACTTCACCAACTGCCTATAAGAGATGAAGGTCCCGTATTCCTCGGTTTCAACTACATATATTGGCCAGCCCTCGGCTTGTCTCCCCATTCACCTTCTAACTACCGCTCTTTTTTCCCCCATGCAAGTGTAATATATGGATATGCACGGTTGACTCACCTGTTCACGGTCTTGTAAACCCAAGCTCAGAAGTCAGCCGTCAGGAAAGGTCAACAGGTTTCGTTGCAGAGGCCGCGCAAAAGCGGATTAAGGAACAGCCCTGAAAAGGACGTTGATTGACAGGCCAAATCATTCAGGCGCCATAACTAGATGAAAAAGAAAAGAGTCAGGAAGGCAGAAATATTCCGTCTGTATCAAAGCAGTTACCTAATTTAGCGCCGGGCAATGCATCATTGTCACGGACGCCGCCGGCATGACGGGTCCTCTGAGACAGTTAAGATATCGAGCAGCAGAAACGGCAACTGAGGAACTGGAACGGAGCAAGGGATGGAAATGTACCAACGAACAAGGTGAAGAGACAGTATGTTGGCTTTTTCTCATTTGTGGAAACTCCGCGCTGCGTCTGGGTTATGGATAGGGGGGACTGTGTGGCAATGTGCGTGCGGAGCTATGCAGCTGTATCTTAACCTTTATACAGGTAACTCCTGGAGATTGACTCAATTCGGCCAGCTGAAATGGTGATGCATGGCCCTTTTTCGGTGCGTACCAACAGGGCAGCTGGGCAGGGACATGGCCGTGCCGATGTATATGTTGACTTATGAACATCAACACCGCATCTATATCAGGGCACTGTAGCACTGCACCCTCCACATCCGCCATATCAATACGTGGCATAGCTTCTGTCCAGAAAAGGGGTGTGGCAGTGGATGATAGACATGATTCTGTTAAGCGGCGTAGCAAAAGTCTAAAACAATGGCATGAAGAATCAATGGTCAATCAACTCCATGCAAAAAAAAAAAGAAAAGAAAGAAAGACAAAAAAAAAAAAAAGACTGATGCATCGAGACGCGGAGAGAGGGAGACAGAGCAGCCAAACGGCACCGCATGTTTCACGCTCCCATGTCCTGCGAAGAATGCCATGGGGCTGAGATTAGCTTGCATGGGTGACGCCGGGGATTGGGCCGCAATAATGGCAAGCGCTTGGATTCATGTAGGAGTGTGTGCGTATAAATGCCTGTGGACAATGCTTCCCAAGGCAAGGCTGGCGCGTGGAGCGTGGCTGTAGTTATGTATTTTGATTGTAAATTTAAAGAGAATAAAACGAGGCTTATTTCCAGCCGGCCGCTTTCTTTCCTTCTTTCGCATGATATTCCAGTTGAACTGTGTCGGGTCTTGAGTTCATTAAACGCGGTGCAACATGTAACCTGTTAGTAAATGCATGTGGAAAAGCGCCACGGACTGGTTTCTTTTCTGTTATCCTGTTGTAGACTGGTATAGATTGTCAAGTTATTTCGGAGCTACCGGCAATCTGCTGGTAACAATCTGTTTCCCCCATGTCGTAAGTGGTACGCCGCAGCTTCAATACCGCAATATGCACTCCCCAGGTCTGTCCGGCTCTGCCTATCAGATGGAGCTCTTCAAGCCAACGAGAAGGGAGCCTTGAAGGGGCGAAAGGAAGAATGCGGGGCCTAGAAGTGCAACAACGCTTTCCTCAGCCATTTGGGCAGGCTTCTAGTTGGAGGACACCGACCCACAGGCCTCACGAAACAGCCAGAAGACAGGATGCTGAAGGGAAGTGTAGGGTAGTCTTGCGGTGGGCATAAGCCCCATGGGGGGCCCTTTCTCCTGAGCACCAAGGAAATCTCGCGGAAAGGCAAGAAGAGCCTCCTCCCCTGGAAATGTGGTAGTATTGTATGCGCCTGAGGTAGTAATCTGCATTGGCTGGCAGGGATAAAGGGTAGGGATACTTAGTTAACCAATCCAAATCTAAATGACATCCGTTTCCACACCGAAGTACCGTATCCAATACCTGATGCCCTGGACAAAAGCGTTGCATCTGGAGAAGTTCAATTCGAGGAAGAAGCTCCAGGCTTGACATTCCCTTGGCCAACATGATGGTTATCCAAGTATAAATCTAACGTGACATTCAGTAAGTACCCCTCGATTATAAAGGGGAAGAGGGGGGTAAGGGAGATTGACAGAGAGTACTGGGTAAAATATGAAATCCAACCACAGGGGAGAGCAGTCGACAGATACGAGCATCGAGCTGTTTAAACCCTGAAATAGAGTTCAAAAGAGTCACCGAGGCATGCAAGAACGTAGCGATGGTGTTCAAAAACTGTTGACCGTGGTACGTTGAATGCAGCGCGTATAGCAGGGAATCAGCCCACAGGTGACAAGGTGAAGCGAGCGAAAGACACAAGCCAGAAGGTCATAACGAGGGATCAAAACATGCGGAACAATTCCTTGGGATCAGCGATTGCAGTCCTTTGCAGTGTAATGCAGTTTTGGGACCTTCATTGGTTCAGCGCAGGGGTTGAATAACAGGGGGGGCATCCGCAGGCATGTGAGAAACGCATAGATTTCCATAACTTGTAGCAGACTGATATAACCTAAGCGGTTATGTGGACCTATTGCAGGAAACTCCCTAGCATTCAAGCTGGCTGGAACGGCCCTAGAGTTACTCTACCTAGTACTGACTCTTGAGGGCGAATAATCTTCACAGCTTGCAGGCAACTGTGTCGACCCGCATACGTAGGTTGATCAGCTGGCACACCCATAGGCTCATGCACGGAAAATTAAGAAATTAAAAAAAAAAAAAAAAAAAAAGGAAGAAGAAGAGCAGAGCCTTCCGTGTTCTGAACTTTGGCAGTTGTATTTTTAAGAAATACCTGCCGTGAAGCCTGTACGAATGGCCTAACATGCTATACGGGGCTTGTTTTTGTGATGCAGCTTGGCTTTTGAGGCTGTTAAAAATCAGTAATCATGTATTAGCCAACCTCATTCTAGAACGGGATGGGCGGTTTCTGGTGTGACTTTGTATGCAACCACTCAGTCTGTGCATTGGAGAACAGGCGCGGCAGGAAGGAAAGCGGGCTTGGGCCTTCATCCTGAGCCGCTGATCCAGACTTTGATCACCAACTGGCCCGATAATTTCCAGTGAATTTTCTCGTTCGAAGAAAAAATCAAGAGGGGAAGGTGAAGAATCGGAGAGGTCCCATTGCATGGAGGAGGTTAATAATAGTCAAGCCGTTACGCGGCCATCATGGCCAGGCCGTCTGCAGGGATTCAGAGAGGAGAGGAAACCTGGTCAGAAATGGGGGAGAAGAGGCGTTCGAAATAAGAAAAAAAAAAAAAAAAATAAAAATAAAAATAAAGATAAAAAATGAAAAATAAGCAGCGGCAAAGAAAGACGGAGAGAATGCGAATTAAGTATGGTTGACTGATTGAACGGCCTTCCACAGCTCCTCGCTAAAGGCAGGGTAGACCTGTTATGGCTTTGAGCGGTTGTTGCCTGGATGAACCTGGCTAACCCTCTGTCTCTTTCTCTTTGCTTCATTTATATTCTTTTCCCCCTTTTCGGTTCGGCCGATGGCCGACTTCTAGAGTCTTCCGTTCTACTCTTTCGCACGCCCTTCGCGAACAGAGTCGACATAGATTTATCTCAAACATATTTGCCTCAAGGATAGTTTCGTTTCCCAGGCAAGTGTAAATGCTCAGTCGTAATTATGTAAGCCTAGTTAAGCCATCCTTGACGTATGTAGGAAATAACGATACGCTTTATCAACCGCTCGATAAGGCATAATTCTTGCGGCGCAGCAGTATGTCCAGGTATAAAAGTACTTCCAAGGAGGAAAGAACAAGGTTGTTGATTTGTTTGAGCGTCTAGGTGACATTGACTGCGTTGGCTTTTTCTGACTGGCCCGCCTGCAAATTCATGCGTAATGAATGATAGGACGGCATGTTTCCCGAGTTTCTGCAACGAAGAGCAGTCTGGTAGTCAGCACAGACAGTGGAGGGTACGAAGAAGGAAATATATCGAGGAGTTCCATCAAAACCCAATTAGCGCTCAACTTTGAATTTCTGGTCGTGGATAAATAAGGACGGGCCTGATAAGGTATCCGCCGATGGACCCACAGTTGGACAAGCGATGTGGAGGCGTATATCCACAATCACTCCGCCCTGTGGTCAATTCACGTCTTTCTGAAGAGACATGAAAAGGCAAAAAAAGAAAGAAAGAAAGCAAAAAGAAAACGAAGGAAGAAATCACTCTGATACAAATCCCGTACGTAAAGGAGGCAGAACTCCTCGGAAGGACCGTAGATTTCTCCAGTTTTCCACATCTTGGCTCAATTGGTAGCTGCATAAATAGGTGCAACGTCCATGTCTGCCTCGAACCCCGGGTTAATAGAGGCATCCAAAACGAGAAAAGAAAGTCCAGGAGCGGCAGCGACGATAGGCGAACAGCCGCCGAGATTGATGATTGATGCCCAAAAGGCACTGCATCAGACCAATCAGTCCGCTCCAAGTGCTCTAAGATCGATATCACATGACCTTCATGCACTGCGAGATATGATGTTTGTTGTTTTTTGCGAAGACGTTGCTGGCAGGCTTGGACAAGGGAGATGCTTCATGGCCATGGCCAATGGTAGATCAAGCTTAAATGTTTGCTCTCCCTCCTTCAGCGGGATTGGGGATCCAGGACCGGGATGCTCGATGCTGCGAAGTCACAGCTGGGCAACAAACCCGCCGGTGTGACAAGACAACACGGTCCCCTGTCCATGATGGCTAGTCTTTATATTTTTTTATGTCAGACTTATGACAACGATCGGGAACCTCGCATCGGTAAATCGTGGCTCGCTGGACGCCGAGTTAGCATAAACTTACGTGCAATTCATGATGCTGGACCGACCCAGCAGGATGGACGTTGAGGTTGAAGTTGACCTTGACGTTGTTTTTTCCTTTTCTTTGCTTTTCCCGCTTTTGAGGCTAGGATGAATGCGGATAATAGAGTGAGACGCTTCGTAACGGTATTACGGCCGTATCGTACCACCGCCGTGTTTGTACTGTACCTGTATGATGCATATTAGTAATCAGTACCATTATCTGCCCAAGCGAGGACTGAGGCTCTTTTTCTTCTCCTCGAGGCAACTTCGTCGTCAACTAGTTAACTGACAGCACTCCATCTCTGCTTGCCAGCAACAGGCTGACGATGACCCGGAAACTCGCTGGCGGGCGGCATGGAACACCGATCCTGGGGAGGGAGAAATATTCGCAAAGATTGGAACCAAGGACGAGGGTTGTCTGCACATTCCTTGCCAGCAACTCGTACGATGCACCTGGTACTCAAACAGCCATCGGCGGGCAGGAGGAATTTCTTCACGGAATATTTTTACAAGTACATCATCGTACGAGACCACCTCTATACGAGAGACAGGAAAAAGAAAGCAAGGAAAGCAAGAAAAAGAAATTGAAGTGGGAGGATGCGCCATTTCTTCAGGGCTAATCGCGCGGTTGACCCTGCGTATTTTCCACGATACACATCCGTACATAAAGAGTACCAACACCGCGAGCGCCAGGGATGAGGCCTCTGACACACACGCACCCCTCTGCTCCAGTTAAGCGTCTTGCAGTAGTCTCCTTTCTCTTGCATATTTGCATCCTCTCTGACTGGCTGGCAGGTCCCAGGGCAACGGTTCAGGCTGGTCAAGCTCCATCAGGGGCCATGCATCCAATCAGGGGCCTTTTTCTGACTTCATTCAATGTTGGTTTTTTCGCCTGCCTCCTCTCCCCGAGATTTCTCGCCTACTCCTTCGCCTGCTTCTCCTCTCTTTTCTGCCCTCTCTCTTTTCTTTCCTTTTTCTTTCTCCTCGCTCGCTTCTTCATTTCGTCAGGGCGGGTAAGATTCTTCATCTCCTGCGTCGATACGAGAGAGAAGTTCTTCAGTTCGCAGATTATCTCGGAATCCACTTCTTCATCACATCTTCGGAAGATGCAGAACCATAGTCGCGTATATATACTACCTATTTAGGTATATGTATGCCGAAGACAACATTCTCCATTTGGCATGTTTCCTCCGTTTTGACGGAGAAGGTTCATCGCATCGAGACATCATTAACAGCAGTGCTAAGGACCAGCTTGCTTGTTTCGCCCTTTACAATCCAATTCCCCGTTCGGGGTTCGGGGTTAGGGTGGTCCCCAGTACGGAGTACCCACCTCTCCATTTGAACGACCGCTGCTCCCCCTGCTCGCGATTTTCTTACCTTTCTTCCCCCACCTAGCTAACATTGCAATAATAATACTTATGTCAGAAAGACAAGACTGGCTTATTTTTAAGTACTTTCTGTAAGTATACTCCGGGTCTTATTCCCTCTCCCGGCCCCTCTCTTTTCTTCCCCCTGGCCCTGTGTTGGGCAGACGGGTGGTGTGGGCTTTTTTCAGAAGCTCGGTTCATCAGATCGTTTTCTCCATAGGTGACCCTCTTTCGTAAGTTTCTCTTCTCTCTCACCCTCTCCACATCCTCAACTAGTTAACTACTTCGCACATTTCTCAGCAATTTTTTTTCTGGTTTGGATCATCCAAAGGAAGCGTCCGTATTTGACTAAATCCTCTTTTGCTTCTGCATTTATCCGGTTGCCGAATATAGCAGATTGTTAGTTCGTTTCTTTGTTGAGGAAAGTCAAAGCAATAATAATAATAATAATAATAATTAGATTATTCGGTCAATCAAAAACGCGTCACTACAAGATAACACATGATACTCTACCCGTCGACGCCTCTTTCTCAGGCTTTGCCTCAGGTGCCTTAGACGTAAATATTCTATACAGAGTGCTGCATATATACAGAGTACTAGTTTTCCTAATAACTAAACTGCCACTTTTTTTTCTTTTTCTACGAAGTACTTTTTACTTTTCATCGGATAGAATTTCTTGTGTTCTTCAGGGGAAACAGAGCTCTCTGTCTTCTCACCCCTTTTTCCCTAACATCCGGTCTTTCCGACCCTTTTGTTTCCTTTTTCCGCCTTTCTTTATACTTCGCAAGACCTCGCGAGGAAGCTCGATTTAATGAAGTTAGCTTGTGGTTGTATGGGGATTACTATGATGTAAACCCGATATCATTATCAACCCAGCCCAGCCCTCTATTTAGGCTTCCCCTCTCAAAGGCATCGAATACAACCCTAACACCGGCTCTGTGGTTTGAGTATATGTATCGGCGAGACATTTTCGCAGTGACTTTTCCCCCATTATTCCCATCCCCATTCTACCGTCTCTTGCGTGGCCTGACGGCCCTCCTCGGCACTTCAAGGAGGAGCAGGGTCAAGACATATGAAGGGTCATACGCCGTTGATCGGGTCTCTTCGGGCTTGTTTTGCTGACTGGCTGACTGACTGACTGACCTTTGCCCTCTTCTCTTCCATTCGAAAGAAATCCACCTCCTTGTCTCTTGATGTCTCGCCTTCGGACATTCTTGATAATTTATATCCCCATCAACCAAAAACATATGATCGACGTGTTATTATTCAAGGTTAGCTTCCAGCTGCTTCAGCACATGCACCCGAACTACCGGCAGAACAGGCATGAGATGTCAGATGCCAGATGCCATCCCATATTCTCTCCCCTCGCTCGGATCCCTCTCTCCAAGGAATCCTATATTGCTTCATGATCATACGCCCCTCTCTTCTACCCAAAAGGGCATATCTTGCATGAAGGTTTTTTTCATTTTCATTTCTGCCCGTGAAGTCTCGTACTTTTTTTTGTAATTATATGGAGTATTTGGCCTTCGTCATGTACACGGTGCGTATGAAGGACACCGCTGGTCTTCTATTTGCTGAGGCCTCCCATGTTCCGTGCATGCCAGCCCCACAGATCAAGATCTGGATACTTACTCCACAGATTGCATGAGAGCTGATGACGCCGAAGAGAAAGGAGGGGGACATATGAAAGAAGAAAAGAAAGGAAAGGGGTAAAAAAGAATTCAAGTAAGCCCCAGAGATACCGAGCTGTCAACCTAACTTGAATAATAATACGCAAGGACCGACCAGTTCACTATTACTGTCGAAATAGTTAAAGTTATGGAGTCGCTGGATATCTATTTTATTATTACGAAAGCCTGAGCGCGTATGAACCACTCCATATCGTAACCAAACATGTCCAGGTCGACGGGTATTGTTGTAGATATACCCCATCTAACGCTCGTGATGCTAGCGATAGAAGGGTCCATCAACGTAATCCACGCGCGTTATACGTACATGAATGAAAAGAATAAAGGCGGACATGAGCGATTTAAAACGGAGTCATTGTTTCGACGTGGCATATGAAGAATCGGTTCAATCATTCCTGGTAATAAGGCACAAGGCGGAAAATGGCCCAATTTATGTATATTGCGTAAGTATAAAGCGCCAAAGAGCAGGAATTATGGAGACAGTTGTCTGTCTGTATACGGAGTTCTCCGACTGTAGGCTCTGCAGTTTTGGCCCCCAACCGGCAGTCACAGCTGTTTATCATCATACTTAGATGACGTCCTCAGAAAGCATAAACGCACTCCTGCCTTGCTCCAGGCACCAACCAGGGAGTTCTGCAACCAGCCTCGTCAGCCACCACCTGTGAACGGGACGTCCCGTTATATCAGCAGCCCATTGATCCATTTCATGCACACTCTCGATATCACGCCGGGATGGGCCAACCTGCTCGCGTTGCACAAGTCACGCCCAGGTACAACCACAAGCAGCCTGCCAAAATAGTAGAAGGTGGGGAGAGAGACGGCAGTACGACTCGGTTAGACAACCCGCAGCAATGGGAGACCAGCAAGCAGCCCATGTCAACCTTCGTTTCATCTGGCATGGGGGGGTGGAAGAGAGACCAAATACTTTGAAATGGATGGATGGAGGGATAAGAGATGATATACCGCCACTTGCTTGCCAGGGCCAATTCACAATGCCATCAAATGATATCATTCTCCGCAGTCAAGAACACCGCAACCTGCGTAAAGGCGCAAGAGACCTGTGGCCATGGCAGTACGCCGTCAAGAGCCACCTCCAATGAGGGAGCTAACCTGGGGAAAATAGTCGGATGACTGAAATTCTTTCATCAGAGCAAAGGGTCGCCTATCCCAATAGGCTACTCTACTCTCGAAGGAGGTCTCGCTTGGAGGTCTCCGAGATCGTTTTGTGTTTTCGTTTTTTTTTGGTTCTGTTCACATCGCCGGCAAAGAAAATAAAATAACCCGAATGGCGAAGAATCCAACAGTTGCGCCTTTCTAGGCGTTCTGGTTTGTCCATAAATGCGAGATATCCCTGGCTAGGTCGATGGTCCGTCAAAAAAAAAAAAAGAAGCAGGTGTACTCCGTATAGGGTATGCATAATAATAAGTATATCCAGCTCTGTTATGCTCGGCAGCCTGCTAATTTTCGAGTCGCCGCTGCTTAACCTGATGTTAGCTTCCAGCAGCCAGGAGAAGCAGATCAACACGGGCTTCCATAGAGCCTCAAGATATCAAAGCCTCCCGGTCATGAAGTACTTCGTTCACGCAAGGCCCGCTTCATCAACGGACGGTCGAAACTCGAAGTCACGACAAAGCTCGGCGTTTGAAATTTACGTATCGTGTTTCGTAAGTCTGCGGTATATTACAGTACGTGAAAGTTACCGCGTGTATCGAAAATAACACCCGAAATATCAAAAGTCAAAAAAGGAAAAAGAAAAAAACATCGCGATTTTTTATTTTATTTTTTTCCTTTCACTATTATATTTTCACTTGATCGATGGACGAACCTGCGCCGCGGCTTTCAACCAACCACAATCGTTGATCGAGAGCAAAAAAGGTTGCCAGTGGATCGCTGTCAAGGGTTGAGCAGCAGAGACTTGCAGGTTCATCATGTTTCTCACGTTTGCATTTTTTGCAGCCTGCGAAGGGGGGGGGTGGTTGGCCGCGCTCGACATGCAGGACAGAGAGGAAACGAAAAGAAAAAGCGGTTACGAAGCGTGTGATATTCTTCAATATCCTCGCGCCGGGCCCTTCTTCTGGCCATCGACTACGGAGTACTCCTTCGGATATACGGAGTTGGTTCTGGATGTATTTCAGTTCTTTATAGACGGTACAAACCCTCTCTCTTCTTGGGAGGGCCCCCTTCTATGAACACTTTCAGTTTGCTCCTCCACCTTGCTTACTCTCTGCCTAGTAACGAGCTTCATGACCGGGACCTTGGTTGCTCTGTGGATGCACAGATATATGCCACGATCCTGTAATAATAATACTCAACTGCGTCTATGCATGCATGCATGCATGGTCCAACCCCATCCATCCATATATACGGAGTAGTGACAAGGCTGCTGCTTCTGGATCTCTGGGCTCTCCGCAGTTGCTGGTGACTTCGACTGCCATGATATTCTGCTTGTCTTCTCAAGCGTGATTTTTTTTTTCTCCTTTTTTTTTCTGCATCCCTCTTGCTCGGTTCGCTAACTCGGTTCCCTTGTCAACCCAGTAGTCGTCCCGCTGTCCCCATTATTACCCACCTTATCCTCCTCTGGTACCTTCGTCTGCAACCCTGGTCTCCAGCCTAGATTCCAACTGGCGAGTTTCTACACTGGACGGCTGAATTGTGTAGTACTTATACGCTGGAGGTTGGTTCTTGTCGACGACTCGTTGGCAAGTATTCTTGTTATCGTGCTTTTTACGTACTTCCTGCATCGACTCACCGTCTTAGGAGTACGCTCTCTCCACGTTTATTGCCGCGCCCTTTTTTCCTTGCCTGCTTTTCTTCCTTTCTTTTTTTCCCTTTTTGTTTTTAACCTTTACGCTGTCTTTGTATTATTCTCTCTAATTCATCTCCTTTTTTTTTTTTTTTTTCCATTCCAGCATTCGTGCCCCCTAGGCGCCAGGCATCGCCGCTGCCTCTGTCCCATGGTTACCTTGATATTCCCAGGAGACCGGTACCGCCTACTCACAATCCAGTCCAAACCCCAAGCAGAAGGCCAGGAGGCAGCAGAAGCAGAAGAGTAACAAATGCAAAGAAACAATACCGGAGCAGGTCTTGTCCCACTTTTTTCAGTCTGTCGCTAGTTAAGAAGTTATCATTACGGGCATCCCGTTTCGGTACCCTTGGCCCACGGATCGACTATACACATATAAGTATATGGCCCTTCTCTCCTGGCCACTCCTGACCCTCGCTCAACTTCGTTATACCCCCCAGAAAACTCTTTTTCTACTCACTGTTATACTTCAAACATCGAGATATACTTTCCATACGCTGCACTTGAGGTGCAAGTGACTACACAACCAAACTGGCGGGATCAGAGACTGCATACATAAGGACACAGGGCCACTTTTACACAAAAAGAGAGCGAGAAAGAAAAAGGTTATATATCGGGAGACCACCTCGGAATCCATCTACAACAAAGAACACACCCTTTGAACAAGGAGACCCTGAAGATAAAAGTGAAAACTGAGCAGAGAGGAAAAGGGAAAAAGTGGAGGCAGTCTTACAACGTCTTCCTCTTCTTCACCCACCAACCCTCCTATCCCCTTGGTTCAGCTGTTGCTGTTACATCACGAATTATCGGTGGAGTGGGAAATACACAAAGATACGCCGCTCCACGTTTGAGGGACATCTTTCCCACTTCTCTCAACCGTCAGAAGATCTTCTTTGAGCAACCGACGCTTCCTCTCTTCAGATTCTTTTTCTACCACCCGCTCTACGCCTTGCATTCGAACAACCACGGGTGTGGCTCATCAACGTGGCTGTGGTCGCCGTTTCTACCAACCAACAAGAAAGGGAGAGCGCTCCCCCTTTTGGAGGGTTGTATTTCGCAAAAAGTCCCGGAAACCCACGTTTCGGCTGCGCAACCGGCCCCTCGGGCGCCCATAGCAAAATTGATTAGGCATACCCTGTTAAGGCCTGTGTCCAATATTGGCCCTTGCAAATTTGCATAAGTTCCCCTGACGGGACTCCTCCCTCCCGATCTTCATTGCCTCTGTTCTCCCTTCAAATCCGTTATATTCCCCCCTCAACACTCGCCTATCCCACTTTTAACCCCCCCCCCCCCTCGATACTACATAAGTGCCAAAAAAATCTCCTGTGTCCGCTCCAAAATTTGCCCTAACAGAGGAAGAGTGAACACTGGCACCCCTTTTCAAGATGGCATCGACGAGATACGGTTTACCGTCTCCAAAGTCACCAACAGAATCATCAAAGAGGATCGCTATTAACACTCTGCTTAACCCAGAGAGTGTGTCAGCATGCGACTCACGCTGTTTGTATCCTACACGCAAACCACAACCACCATATGTCGACTATCCAGATCGCCGTGAGAGGTACTCTAGTGGGTCATCAACAACCATTAGCAGTGCTTGCTCAACACCAGTAAATACCTCCTTCCAAGGCTACAATCAGACGCATTTTCGCCCTCTCCAATACCTAAACACAGGTTATGGCTCCTATGATGGACGGCCGGAACCTACATCTGCAGCCTCCGACAGCTATAATTTTACTCACCACCACCATCATCACCATAGCACAATAAACGGTAATGCCAACGCCACGGGCAAGGCACCGGTGTCACCCACTTCCTCACCAACGCCTTATCGAAGAGAACGCTTCCCATCTGTCTCTAGCGGAACGTCATCTGCACCGGTTCCAGAGCGCCGCCGACCACCTCGACCGAAGTATGACGAGGAAGAGATGTACTTTATATGGTACCATCGAGTTGATTTAGGCCAGGAATGGAAGCAGGTCCGTGAATGCTTCAACGCTCAGTTTCCAAACCGTCAAAGAACTGGCTTCCAGGGAATACAGTGCAAGTATTACCGCTTTATCAAGGAAAAGAACTGCCCCACACTACGCGAACAGCGGAGAAAAAGGAGCGCTGCTGCTGCTTCCGCTGCGGCTGGAGGTGAGACCGGCAGCGACTCTGAAGGAAGAGCGAAGGGCCATAACTATGGCGGATCCAATTGCCATTTCAACGAGGATGGGCCAGCCTATGGAGTGATTCGCTGGACGGGCACTCGATTCCCTTGGATGAAGCAGTAGAACCATCCCGCTCTGGCTGCACCTACCGGGACCTTTCCATAGCCTCAGTTCTTTCTTCTTTTCCTCCCTGATATCTTAGTTCGTTGGTGACTGGGTCCAATATAACGATGCTACGCGTGAAATGACTTAATGTTCTAATGATAACTTTTCTTTCTTGGTAAGCCAAGGGAACAGATTATACGACATGCTTCCAGTCGTTCTCTCGCAAAGCACTCCTTAGCCTTCCTTTACCCCTTACATATATACCCATTTTATTATATCTGGAGACTGCTACTGCGTCATAAAAGCCACAAAAGTTGCACAGATACTGGCAGTAAATAGATGCCCCAGGCAAGGGCATAGAACACCTGACTACATACTCATACTCGTTCATTTCTATATATATTTGTTCAATTATTCATTTCTACTTTCTCACGTTCATCTAAATAACATCAACACTTCAGGCTGATCCCTTCACTTGAGCCCTTCCTGTATGATTATCCACAGATTCGTACTTGGCTATTGGTCATCGGGCTTGTTTGTTGGTGCTGCAGTGGTTAGGCATGGCGCCTATAATCCTTCTTCGCAGTATGACAGAGCAGGTTGGCGGTTACATTATACGGGGTATCTATCCATGAGCTTCCATATTTCTTGCCTTTCTACATGTATCACTCTATTGGCCTATTTTTATCTATTGTTGTACCCCTAATGCCACAACATGGCCCTGGGAATGGATTGGGGGAGAAGTGGCAGCAATGTAATCACTAATTGGTCTTTACTCATTTATCGACTGTAAAAACAGTCAAGAACGGTAGCGAGGGAAAAAGGTGTTGATGTGGTGAAACGGGAGTTCATGCAGGAGAATAACAATACGTTTGACTTGCATCTTCCATCTACAGGCCATCTATAGATGTATATATCCAATAATGGGGCCAAAAGCACCTCCAAGCCGACTTTCCAGTCTCCACTCACCTAGTTAACTACTTAGTCCTCTTTTTTATGCCTTCAGTCGCTATTTTTAGTTATTAGTTATCGTATGCAGCTATCCTATTCTTGCGAGCGCGTACAGTCCATGCGGCTAAGGGGGAAGAAGCAAAGTGTGACTTCAGCTTGCTTAACCACATGCATGAGACCTCATTAACTGCACCACGCATAAATATTCCTCTAGCATGGCATAATTAGAATGCCCCAGTGTCTATACGTGGTGACGACTAGTTAAAAAGACCTCTACCTGGCTATCCTCTGGCTCCGCTGACAGCTAAAGTATCCCTCCACCACCCCTCCCACCTCTGCAAATAGCTCTTGTCAAAATAACATCCCTTTGCTCAGAACAGTTGCCATGCCACTGAACATATAACTAGGTGACTGGCCAAAGGAATTTCCTTGAAATATTTGCTATTACAGTGTTATTTACTCCATCGTTTTTACCGAGTTAGTTAAGCCGATGACTATGTGAGATGCAAACACTGGCCGCTTTTATGCGTCAGGAGCAGCTATATTACAGATCAAGGCATTTCATTATCAACATTTAACGGTCAGTCGGTCCCGATATCGTCATCTCTGTGTCGAAAGAGAATGAATACGTGGACTTGCTGATAAATCCTGGATCGAAGCCACGGACGAAAAGCCGGACGTCCGCATACCCACGGCGGACGACTTCAGCAGGCCCTCATAGTCCGCCGCAATACCTCTATTAACGGACGAAACCTGTGAATAGGGGCATCTTCCAGTGGCTATCCTTCCGCAGGCTTCAGAAGAACAATCCTCCAGGCTGCTAGTTGCGGAGATGGAAGAGGAGCCAGGCCTAAGGATGGGGTTATATAAAGTGGCATCAGTCCCAGCAACAGAACGGGAGTCTTATCCTGCGAAATCAGCCAAAGCACCAAATCCTAACCCGCAATCATGTCTACCCTCAAGCCATTGAAACTATATGGGGGAATTTTTCCTGCCAACCCCCTCAAAGTTGCTCTTGTTCTTGAAGAGCTTGGCCTGCCCTATGAGACTGAGGATGTCCCCATGGCAGAAAGAAAAAAGCCACCATTTACCAATATCAATCCAAACGGCCGTACCCCAGCCCTTTACGACCCAAACACCGACCTGAATATCTGGGAATCTGGGGCAATCGTCAGCTACCTCGTCGACAAGTACGATAAAGACCACAAAATCAGCTTTCCACACGATACCAACGAATACTACAGTGCAAACCAATGGCTTCACTTCCAGATGTCTGGCCAGGGACCATACTATGGCCAATACTTCTGGTTCATCAATTACCACCCAGAGAAGGTTCCCAGTGCCATCGATCGATACTACAACGAAATCAACCGCGTAGTTGGCGTCCTGGAGAAATGGCTTGCTGGTAGCGAAGATGGAGGTGATGGAAAGGGGCCGAGGAATTATATCATGGGTGACAAATGCACCTACACGGATCTAGTGCTCTTCCCATGGCAGATATTCCTCCCAAGGATTGTGTGGAAGGGAAAACTTAACCCAGAGACGGAATTCCCGAATGTGATGGCCTGGGTGAAAAGGATAGGGGCCCGGCCTTCTCTTGAACGGATATTAACAGAAGTCAACGCCATAGCCGAGCCGTTCCTCAAGGCAGCGGAGGAGAAGATGGCAAAGGCAACGGAGGAGGAGAAGCAGTAACTGATATGTAACTAGCCAGGAGACCTCACCGATGAAATTACAGCCGACATAGCTTTAGCTGGTTACCCCATGTGCTGCCATCAACTAATGTAGCCCGTAGATCCTGCGTGTCGGCTGATTAGCCAATTAGTTAAACTAGTTACCTAAGTTAACTACCATGTTAAATGCGGAGCGTGGCGGAGCGGAAAAGCTTGGCATATTCCCGAGGCTGCACTTAATTTTAGCGATACAAAAGACATCACAGAATATTTCCCAGGATACCAGTATATGTTTACCAGTCATGACACTGGAGTTAAGATGGCAAGTATCTGGAATGAAATTATAGCTGGGATTTGCGTGGTGAGAAAAACGAAAGAAGAGCGAAGGGATATGAAGACGGTAGATCTATTATAAGGGTTGGACTAGATTTTGATCAGACATTCACTGCCAACATTGCTTTCCTCCTTTCCACCTCAAAGAATAATGCTATAACCAAACACCATGTATCCAATCATGAAGATCCATCTACACCGATCCAACGGCGGACATCTGCTTTAGGTAGTTTCCGCAAAACACAACGGCTTTCCTGCAGCGTCTTGTGCCATTTTCTCAAGTTCCTCGTCACTAGGATTCTTGATGAACTTGCGATCATGCGGGACCATTGGGTCAAGACCATACAGGCTCGTATTGATTTCGGGGCCCGCAATACCCCACACAAGGAAATCTCTCTCGGGCGTAAATATTTTTGGGGGGCAGTCATCGTCAAGATGGCGTGCATCTTCAAGATCGATTATGTAACTGTGCAAAGGAAACTGTTATTAACAAGGTGCCCAATATGACTTCAGGAATGGTAGGCTCGTTATACGTACCATTTTTTACTCTCGCGGTCCCACATCAGATTGCGACGATGGGGGTCATAGTGAATGTATCTTCTGGAATAAAATTCCCTTATGAGAGAAAAGGGCACAATTAGAATTTTCGAAGAAAAAGGCAACGGGTTGGGGTTACCTACCGTATTGTTTTGGCAAAAGCCAGTCTAACTTGGTCTCTTTCAAACATAGGCAACTCGTTAAAGTTTTGAAGGTTTCGCCCGGGCAACCTCTCCATGACAATGAATACCATAAATCCACCAGGAAGAGGGTCATTTTTTCGCGTCTGCTCATAAAACCCATGATCTAGAAGCTTTGGGGTGCAAGTGCTTCCAGCTTCCGTCAGCTCTTTTAGATTAAAGACCTCCATACCTGCTTGAAAGCTACAATCTTGGGGCTTGGTGGGTGTAGGAACATTGTAGTCATTGGGAATTCTAAGTAAGCTTCGTAAGAATCATCACGTTATAGAAGGTTACGGGCAGATTAGGGGCTGATGCCTACTGTATTCGTATCTTCGCTATACCCTGTACCCCCGGAGTAGGACCTTTTACCTGAGTCGTAACGCAAACACCAGCTGCCTCTGTAATGTAGGCATCATATACCGGATCATTCAAGTCCCAGACCTCGCGCTCAGAGAAAATAGGACCAAGTTTCCATTCAGCAGTACTGGTAGAGATATGAGTATAGTTCGGCACCTCAAAGGATGATCTATTGCAATACAGCTCGCGTAGATCCCCTTCCAGCTCGTTAACATTCATGGTATCCAACGACAGCAAACGCGAAGAGGAGAAAAACTTGATTACTCTCCTTGCCTCGATAGTTATTGAGCTGTCTTGAGAAAGGGAGAGGAGGACCTTCAGCAGATATTTATAGTTAACCAAAGCGTGTCCAATGTCGTCGCTTAGTAACATGCCGGCGCGTAACTAAGTTTAACTAACTATTTTGTTAACGAACAAGTTAGTTACTTCAACCAATCAGATAACTAGCCTCACCCTCAACTAACGCCCTTCATCCATTACACAGCGAATTAGCCTGGAACAGGGAAGGGCAACAATCTCGTATTTATTGTGATATGATAGCTAGTTACGGGTTAGGACGAAGGGTGTGGAAAATCGGAGTAGTTAATATTTCAGCATCAGCTAGTTAAGGAAAATGAGATAACCAGCTAACTAACTACATAGAAAAGAGCCATACGCCTAAGGTTTATCCATTGACTGAATGAATTGATCTTCTGGTCCAGGTGGTCACTTTCTTTTAGAGCCAGAAGATCCTGGCTTTTTCCTCCCAGCCTCTGGGTCGTCCATAAAATGAGCCCGACGCCGGGGTTCTTCTCCAAGGCTCAATCCTCTTGCGAAATCACTAGCAAGGTCTTCGCCGGCGCCAGAACGCGCGGAAGTCTGAGTTACCATTTTACCCTTCGTGACAGCAGCAAACTTATCTCTCACATTCTTCATTGACTCGCCCTTTTCCCTCTTAAGAATGTTTGTCTCCGACAACTTTTTCGCGTACCACGCGTTCTCTCCATGAGAAGATCCCACAAGGAAGAGCAGGCCCTGACGAACGGAGATTTTGGATCCCGCCATAGGTGAATGTTTGTATAGAATGGGGTTAGAGCAGTAAATTGTTTCTTTCCCGTCTTTATTCACTTCTCTCTTAAGGAAGAAGGTATGTTGGTAGTTGGTTAAAAACCCAAACTTGAGTTCAAGTTCAATCATGTAGTTTCCGATTTGACCTATTGCTCTGCCATCAGTAACGGTATTAAAAGCGGAAGAAGACAATAAATATGAGTGATAGCCTACCTAGGGTTTGGCTTGCCAAAAATTTGGGTTCCGCTGGATCATCTATGATCTCTTCCCACACAGCCATGAAATTGTGGTTCCATGGTGTTTTTGCCTCCCCGACGGCTCGTGGCGTACCATTTGCCTCTACCATCAAGGCATAGTCAGGGACTAAGGATTTTCTGGTTCGAACACCTAAGACATCGTCACTCAGGTTTGGCGCGTCCGCTCTGCCTTTGCCTTTATTTGCGAGTATCTCCGGCTTTTCTGTGGGGTAATCAACCTCTGCTGCTGGAACGAAATCAACCCTGTTTCTCGAGGTGGCTTTCCAGTCTCCAAACACCATTTCAAGTCCTAGGATCTTGCTGACAGCGGACATAGGCTGGAGAGCGTGCTGGACGAATCGTCCGCTGATGGAAAGCTCCTCACCACAGACGTAGTGATCCCTTGCGTCTATATGAAACTCACTAACTCCGGCGTCAGGAGGGCCGTAGGCAATAATCTCCTGATGTCGGTCCCAACGAACGCTCGAAAAATGACCCAGAACCTCGTCCTCAAAGCTGTTCCATTGTTTAATTTCACCAGTGAACCAGATGTTGTGCAACGAGCTGCTCTTGACGTGGCGTTCACCTTTGCTCTCGAACCCCGTCAGAGGCTGAAGAGATACATCCTTTGCGTTCAGCAGTTTTAGCCCAGATCCATGCTGGCTTGATGGCAGCGGTGTAGAGGTCTTATGCATGGTCGAGTCTCAATAGCGATAGGGTTCCAAGATGGATACTGCTGAAATCTAAAACCGGAATGGGTAGGAAGATAGTTGTTCAATGGTTTGTAGAGTGAAGGAAAGTTGAAGGCCAGAGAGGAATGAGACGTGGTCTTTTATACTAGAGCCCGTGGCAGAAATTGGTACAAGTGAACACCTAGTCACTACTAGCCCACCGCATAGTGAAGATGGGAAGAATCCAAGGAGGCATCTAGCCGCCAGGGAGACCGCATGATGTTTCTTATTACGCAAAAGGTATCAAAAATTCCACTTCTTATTGGTAATAGCTGCCTGCTACTATCAATAGTTAACAGCAAGGGCCATGCATGGTTAGCGGGCTGTGAAAAGACTTCGGCATCTTCTGAGCCAACGGCTCGTATCCACCCCATGAAGTTGACAAACAACAAGAGAACTCAGTAACTAGGCGCCAGGGGTATGCATAAGTAAGAGGGGCCCAAAAATAATATCAGACGGTCTCAACCACCGCATGAGGTTTACGGGCGGTAACAGAAACGTTTGATGCCAAGAGTCACATAAACCAACATGTTGGCAAGGCACCACCACATCACCAGTCAGCAATGCAGCTCTGTCTCGGGCTGAGCGACCGGCATTTCATGACAAGGTAGCTGTATTCTAAGGTAGTCATCAATAGGACCTCATTGATTCATTCATTCAGTCATGAAAAAGCAGTCAGGAAGAGAGAACAAGACCGCTGCCAGCTTCAAGGGTCCGAGTCACTATCACTAAGCATATTGCAGGGGTAGGTACGATAGCTGTATGTATCGTAATCTAGAGTGTCATACTCCTCATCGTCAGATGCATTTACACGGAAACGCCGATAAATCGCGTTTTTATCACAGTATTCATCGTCAAAGTCAAGATCCTCATCTGGATACTCGTTCGCAGGATTGTCCTCAGCTACATTAAAGAAATAAGCAAGAAGCTCTAAAGTGATATGAGCGAAAACTCACCATTCGAATCTTCATCCTCTGTATCCCAGTCCTTCTCGTCGTCATCTTCCGCGATAGCATCCCAGAAGTGCGAGTCACCTTGTGTGATGACCACGACGCCCACATCTTTCGGAAATTCGCATCCTTCAATCCATTTTCCGTCTTGAAAATAGGAAACACCTGGGTCGGCAACAACATCATGCACAGGTCGCCTGATAAACTCGTCGAAAACATAGCCAGAATCAGAGTCCTCATCTTGCGCAGACGTTATCTGATTCTCTGGGGTATCAGAGATATGGCGACAGTCAAGTTGACTATTAGTACCAATATCCTTATTGTTTAGGTCCATGCTGTTTTTAATTGCTCCATCTGTCTTGCTGGTAGCTGATATGGAGGCTTCACCTTGCTCATTACTTTGGTGTCCAGTACGAGGTGTTTTGGGCAATCGTGGTTTATACTTCAAAGGCCGTTTTTGCGGGGTCGCACGAGGTGTAGTCGCTTTTGTGAATGAGCGAGCCTCTTCGGGCGGCTCAGCACTATTTGTCATTTCCAACGCAATGCGTGCCAATTCGTTGGCAAGATTATCAGAGTCAAGGTCCCATGTACTAGGGTCTTCAAGTACTGATTCTCCCTTCCTGGTCTCTTTGTCCAGCCGATGGGACCGGGATAATTTGGACGAATCTTCACGGTCTCCGGAAAGCATATGACGCTTTTCTATAGTGGCATTAGATATCTCAGTCTCACCAGGGCCCCCTTGGACATCCGCGCGCCTTCCCTTAGCCGAGATCGATGACTTGTCAAGGGCCGTTTTGTTCGAAACTGCAATATTCTCCACAACAACAGGCCGATAGCTGGAACTTCTCCTCAATCTCTTCTTTTGAACACCTCCATGAATTCGGTGAAGTACGTCCAAGGTATCGGCTGGGTCCTCAGTATTGCTTGGTGCTTCGAGGTGGAAACGACGGACAGATGAGCCGCTTGGTTGTGCGGTTGCCGGCCTTTTGACGGCAGAAACGACTTTAGGTACGCTAGACAAGGTTGACAACGATGGAGAGTCGCTTCTAGCCGACTCGATATCGGTGCTATCATGCTCATCTCTATCTGTAGTGATGAGCTGTTTCTGCTTTGATTTAGCCTCATCGCTACGCATAGACGGCGTTGTGATAACGGGAATTCCCGAGCTGTTCACTGCAGTACTGGAGGCCCTAGTAGTGTGATGGCTGACGGTTACAGCACGATTGCCCTGGGCCCGCCCCTTGGCTTGAGACTCAGGCGCCGGGCCGCCCTTAGGGCTATCTTGGCTATTTTCATTGTCAATATGCAGAACAACGCGTTGAAAAACGTAGTCTGTGAACCGCCTCTTAGGCTGGTGGATATCAGATTGGATGTCTGTATAGATGTAGAGCAGCGCAAGGCATGGTGGTAAAGCTATTAGTCCAGGGTATCTTGGCTCAGAGCGAAAGAAATAAAATCACACTGGATGGTATAATAGAGTAATGTAGTTACCCAGACGCAGAATGTGGCGATGAGAGTGACTTACACAATGTCTCTACCGGTTCATCTTCTCTTCGTCGCTTGATGCGGATGCGTTCAGGTGGGAGAGACATTGGGTCCCAGCTGAAAATAAGAGCCTCTCAAAGGAGATTTCAAGTCTCAGCCAGCTAAATCTCGATGTGAATTAGCAAACAACACGATGGCCTTGCTGTTTGGTGCTTGTCTGGTGAACTTGTCTTTTGTTTCTTTTTTTTCTGTCTCTCTGACGTTGAGAAAAACGTTGGCCACCTGGGCAGAGCGGAAGTCACGTGGAAACTTAACTAACTAACTCGCTCGCTCGCTCAAACCTCGAGGTGTAGTTACGGTAGGTAAACATGCTTTGCGGCTACAGTGACAAGTGATTCAATAGGCTTCCTGGCCGGTTAGCCAGAATTGTTGGAACTATTACTATGTATCTATCCAATACCCACTGGATTATCTCCTGCTCACACTGTTCTCAAAAGGACCGAGGTAGTTTTGGCTATTATCAGGGGTATTACTTGTATTGGGGTATTCAATCAATTAGGGGGCATCGCAAACAGGAGAAAATGATATACGGTCAAAAGTAAAAGACAACGAGGCCAGCAAAGGACAGGAAAATAAGGGGGTAAATGCAAAAAAAGAG
>NW_003315513.1:0-25816 GCF_000151505.1 Trichophyton verrucosum HKI 0517
TTTTTTTGACTTTGGGTTTTTTTGGTGGTTTTGTGACGGTATTGTAAGTTACAATAACGAGTGACAGTACGTGACTAAGAGATGACTAATGGATGACTCAGAGGTGAGGTAAGCGTGTTATATAAGCAATAGTCTTTGTCCCGAAAGAGGAAAGAGTGAAGTATCAGATATTATTGCCTTGTTGTGGAAGATAAACAAAAGCCTGAGAGGCTCTCGAGGTCTATTAATCATTTCATGAGTTCATGATGGAAGGTCAGACATCGATATAACGGGCGTAACTGCTGCGGATGGTGATACTGCTGATCCTGATGTTACCAATACTGACTCTATGACCCTTTACCTTAACGTTGGTAAGCCCATTTACATGCAAGAAAAGATTATACCATATATATAGGCAGTGTGTACTAACTGTATGCAAGAGGTACCATAGAGAGAAGGCCATTCTCCCGGATATCAGCAAAGAACATGGATGAGATAGCCAATAGGCTTAGGAAGTAAGGAGTCTAACTCGAAAAATATAAAAGATACAGATTAGACTAGCCGACGAGGAGGTGATGCATAATACCATTGAAGCAATAATACAGATAAAGAAAAGAGAACTGGAGGAGCACCCTCCCCACATTACACCCAGTATCAAGTGTGGATTGCTAGGAAGCCCCAACTTCAATACTCACCCAATTGCTGTACAATTACCAGTACCACCCATGTCAGAATCAGCAGTATATATTATTCCCATTTGGTTCTTTCTGCAACTTTTTTACCTGAAGAGGATGGAATATATTGTAGACTCAGTATATGTGCCTGAAGCACTTATCCTTCTTGATCCTTTAAGTAGAATGACAATCATCATACTTGTCTATGTTCGCTTCTGATCTATTATGCTTCAAAATAGCTGGTCCTCACCAGAAGAATATTTACCACTCCACCAGCACTAGACCTCCTATACCATTCATCCGCCCTGCCCCCTTATCCTTGCTCAATTGAGCTGACTAACGACCCATCTGGTTCCACTTTAACGGAAGATCAACGCCGCACGCTAAGCTTATCCAGACGTCAACCCATTAATTTTCCACTTATCTGCTGTGTCTATCAGATAAAACGTACCCGGGCAGGGGACAAAAAAAGGACATGAGGGACCGAGAAGATGAGAGACTGGAAAATGCCTGGGTATGGAATACAGTGGTGTTGTGGCTCATATTGCTAGTGGCGAATTTCAACGCCAAGAAGAAGTCACCAGGGTCGACTCTACGGGTTGAATAATATTATATGTTCTTTAGAGTAAACGAAAAACAGCCCCTCTCTTCCGTGTGCTTTTCCTCCTCATTACTATGCAAAAGATCCAACGCCTTCCTGTGTTTAAAGGGAATAGGAGGGAGAATAATGGGGAAGATGAGAGTGGATAAATACAGGCATTGCGGGAAGCCTTCGTTAATCCATTCATACGTAGTATATAGCTTAACCTTATCATGGCACTCTTCTATTAATGTTAATACTTTTACTTCCTTGGTCTGAAAAGGTATCGGGGCTGTCTAGCGAAATATCCCAAAAAGGATGGGGAGGAAGGTTTTACATCGGGTAGTCGAATGGCTAGATAGAGTTGCGGCTGGCATCATCGACTAAGGGGCAAATTCAGGTAGACGTAATCGACACAGACCCTTGAGATGATGAGATGATATATCAGTAACTATGTAAGTAGCCCCGACTCTTGTCATCTCCTTTCTCATCCCTCTATCCTTTTCGTCTCTACTGTCAGTCCTTCAGATACCTTCCCTATCAAAGCCACACCTGCTCTCTCCCTACCGTTAGTTTTCAAGACAGCCCATACATCCAGTCAAATATCCAAAATATGAGTAGTACTGCTCCTCCACCGGCCAACTCTGCCACAAAGAGCAGGGGACGAGGTGAACGGCCTGAAGGCGAAGAATGGTAAGTACCACTATCCTTAACGGCAGGACATATATATGTTAACCATCCTGTAGGATATATATTAATTGGGGAGTATTTCTTTGGTGGACGGAAAATAGATATCTTCTTGTCAAACTTAATGGTAAAATAAAATACCATAGAAGAGTAAAGCGAGAGTGAGTAGTCATGATTCCTGGATTGTTGAAAAACGCCGGCTAATTAGTGGTAGTGACCCAGAGGAAGATAAAGCAGAAATCAAACGACACATCGAGGAAGTAGAAGATTTGATACAAGAGGGGTACGCGAAGTGGGGAAGGAGGCAGATAAAGAGGGAAAAGAAGAAGGCGATGAAGAGAGAATTAAAGGAAGTGAAGGAGAAGATCAAGGAGAGAAAAATGGAGTCAAATAGGCGGTTGAAGATGCAGAGGGAGGGGGAAAAGGAGTTGAAGAGGGAGTTGAAGATGAAGCTGAAGGAAGAGAGAAAGAGAAAGAAGGAGAAAAAGGAGGAGTTAAAGAAACAGATGAAGATGGAGAAGAAGAAGGAGAAGATGAAGAGGGAGTGGGAGCGAGAGACACGCAGAGAGAGTTGGAGGATGGCGGAGGCCAGCGAGCGAGAGGGCAGCGAGCAAGAGGCCAGCATTGCCTCGGACCGCGCCGTCTTCCATTTGCCTTTACATTGATTGAATCTTTTGCCATGAGTCATATAATAATCATAATAATCATAATAATAATGGATCATGATAATAATGGGATGGCAACTTCAGCTTGATATCAAAGAAGTTCTCGCGATGGCTTGCTTGTTTATTCGATGTCGTCATAGCTCAGGAAGTAATAGTGCTTACTAAGCTGACTAATTGCCGTATTACCGAGTCGATACAGCGCTAAGCCGGAAACAATACAACTCTGATACAGTAAAATAAATTGGTAATATTCACGGTGTTTTGGTGAAGTCGAATAGCTTTAAAGGAGTTGATGGCGCGAATAGGAAGAGAGGAAGAAGAGACGGACGGAAGAGCTAGCGAGCAGAGGTTACGGCGGATGGTTGCAGACGAGAGGGCGAGGAGTGGCGGCAGAGAAGGGAGAGAGAGGCAAGGCGTAGAAGTTAAGGAGTCAAGGACGGCAGCGAAAGGCTTACTCTGGAGGTAAAAGTCGTAAGTAAATACGGGACAGGCAAACTACCTTGGATGTGCCCGAAGATGCATGGCTGACAGGGCGAGCAGATGGAGCAGACAGGCAAGGGCGTACGGAGGCCCAGTGTGACCCATGGAGCCCACAGACAGACAGGCGGACAGACAGGTAGATGGTGGCACGTACCAAGTAGACAGGTTACCCGCTGGTAAGTTAGTTAGTCAAGGAGAGTAAGCATGAGCAAGGCTCACAGCGTCATTTCGCATGAAGAAGTATTTCTTCTGCGGGCTGACTGACTGGGAGACTTGATTACCCGTTATTACTTACTTCCGAGAAGGAAAAAAAAAAAAAGAAAAGCCAGCCGAGATGGCGCCGATAGTTAAATCCAGTAATTTAGTTACCTAGGATAGCTGTGGAAATGTATATATGTTGACCCAAGATGCATGCATAGACCCAATAATCGATGATAGTAATAATGGCCGTCCCCTCACTCGAAATCACCCATCCTCGGCCGTCGATAGTCGGCATACCGATGCGTATCAAAGGCCGACGAGGCACCTAGGTCCTCATGCTCGATGTTCTCAAACGAGTTATCACTTCTGTTCTTGCGGAGGCCGCTGCTCTCGAAGCCTCCGACGGATTCATCGGGCACGCCAGCGCCAGAGCTAAGGCTTCCGAACTCCCGATCGTACGCCGACAGGAGAACCCTCAGATGGTCTCGCTGGGAAGCGATGTATGCTGCCTGCTCTGACCGCGGGGCAGAAGCGACATGGCGAGGTAGCAGACGGCCGGACGCACTTAGCTCCGCTGCCTGGGCGTCAGGGCTCTTTGCTGCCCCTCCGGCTCCCCCCAGCACGCTTCCTATCATACTGACGAAATCCGGTGCTCCGTAGCCACCTGAAGCACCACCAGCGCCGGGAGCCGCCCCAGCACCCACAGAGGGCAAATTGAACCGCGAAAACAGAGTCTGCGCATAGGACGGTGCCGCAACGTTAGTGGTGTCCGCCTGTCCTTGTGCCTGCCCCTCCCAGAGAGGCGGTAAACCCATCGCCTTTGTCCTGACCAGATCGATGAGTTTCTTCAGGTACTGCAGTCCCATCGCACTGCCGCGGGAATGGGCCTGGCCGATAAGCTCCTCGATCTCACGCTCATGATGGCGAAGGAAGGGCTCGACGTGTTCGAGATAGAGCTTCTTTGCGCCCTGTGTTTGCGGAAGGACGAGGTAGGAGAGTGCAAAGAGACGTATCCAGCTATAGAACGGGAACCTGTCCGCCAGTCCGCTTGTCAGTATATTTTGTAATTCTGATTCGACGCATATCAGTCTAGGGAACGCACCATGATATTATGAAGAACGTCCAGGACTCGACGAGGGTGATGGCCGAGTAGACGACCCAATACATCAGCCAGGGAGCTAGGTTGGTCACATCACGGGTCTGGAGGGCCTTGTACGATGCGAAGATCGGGAAGAGAACCGTGGCGACGGCCCTGTTGTCAGAATTGTCAGTTAGCTGTACGCTATACAGTGCGTGCCCAACGGCTCGTCGGTGTAGACTCACGCCAGTAGGTCCGCGATGATGCCAAACATCGCAGTAGTTTAGTTAGAGTGGAAGTGGGATGTTGGCGAGCTTGCTTCAGCCCTGTAAGTAAGCACCGGTTGTAGCTAGCTGGTTTGGATGCTGCAAGAAAGTAGCTGCCTGTCCTGCGGGCTGCGGTCAACGAAAATCCTTAACCAATTGATCCAGCTGTGCGCCAGAGACGTGTCATGAGCTGTCAGCCGCTGGTCGATGGAGGTTGTCACTGGGTGTGTCGATAATGGACTCTCTCGGGCTGCTTGCGGTGACTTAGGTGACTAAGGTTAAGTTAGAGGCGATGACGCTGGGCTCGGCCTAACTTGCCAAAAGGGAAGCTGGTCTTGCCACCACCAGCAGCTCCACACAAACAACAAACATAAACATAGTCATATAGTCATATAGTCCTTACAGTTGAGCATCTAAGAAAAGGTCAAAAGATATTCATGGGCCACGAGAGAAGGCTGAACTGGTGGCCAGCGGGTTGAACGAGAATTAGACCTAAGGTGACGAAGAACTATGAAAAACACCCAACAACCCACGAAGACCTCCAGAAGGCCAGGGCAAGAGTTCTCTCTTAGTATTCTATCACGTTTCTACCCCGAAAAATACATCTTCCTATCAGGTCCAACCTTCATCGGGTTCTCTCCATCGCCATACAGATAGTTGCTGACGGTCTTCTGCATGTGCGCATGCAGCATGTTGACAGAGCTTTTCGTCCAGAAAGTTACCTGTGGCCTGTCCCCAACGGCTCTCTCTTTCCAATTAAGCGTGTCACGCATTGCAGTCAGCAGAGAGTTGTAATTCTCCCCGTCGTTGATGAAGAGTAAGCCGGTTAGTTCGACGGTCCGAAGCGTCAAAGGCATCGCATCGAGCAAGTCAATGATATCAGACTGTACCACGGGAAAGCTTGAGAGGCCAAAGTGTCGGAGCTTCGACCACTTCTGCACGGGGAAAAGAGATAGCAGGGATGTGAAATGTTCCATCGACAGCTCCTCAGTTGCATAGATGCCCCTATCCGTGCCGAAGGTAATATGCTCTAGATCTGGGCATTTGGAAAAGGCGGAGTGGTAATGGCTGTCTTTAAACGGTGTCCAGACGATATCCTCGTTCCCACCGACAAAGAGAGTTAGATCAAGCCGCTTGAAGCCGGGCTGCTCTAGCATTGTGGTAAAGTTAGAGAGTTCTTGACAAGGAGTGTTGAAGATATTGTAGTTAATGCCAGTTTTGAGGTTTCCCGGATCAATGACCAGTTCCGAAACGTGGTGTTTACCAGCTTGCTCTGCAAGACACCTCGTAACTACCCGGAAGCCTCGCCATCTTTCTTTGAGAAACTCCTTGGCATCTTCGGTCCATGGCGTAGCGTTGACGGGAAATGTATCCTCGTTCGAGACTGGCCATGGCTGCGGAATGGGGTAATTGAATATACACGAAAAGCTCCGTATGTTAGGCGTTGGGTATAACGGTTCAAAGAGTTTCCTGTGCGCTGTCGGGATGATAGTTATCCTCCTAAGAGCAGGAAACTGCTCCAGTCCAAACTTGAGTGCTTCAACATCCGCCTCGGAATCAAGTACTTCAAGCTGGTCTCGCAGATACTCCTTATACGTTTCCCATGATTTCCACGGCAGGGGCCTCTGAAGCATCATCATCCACCCCATCATCTCTTCCGCCATTCTGGGACCATATTTATCTGCAGCGAACCCCGAGATATTCTGATCGCATTCCTGCGAGAACCAAATTGGACAGAACTTTGGTGAGGACCCCTGCTCCGCAGGAACCTTCTCATACGGCAGACCGCTCACTTGTCCATAATACTCTCCGTCCTGCTCTACAACTTCTTCAAGAGGACTCTGGCTGAATGAGCCGTCGTCCCAGATGATTTCTTTGACTTGCAGGCGCATAGTGTCATGACTGGCTATGCTGCGGAATACCTCAATATCTCGCTTTTGAATGGATAAGAAGACTCGGTCCAGGTCGAGACGGGCGGCATTTTTTATGGATGAGCATGTTAGACGTAGGTTCTTGATGGTGCTGTTGGGCAGGTAGGAGAAGATCAACATCTGGATTTCCAGGGGGAGGGTAGTAAGTGCCAGTGCCATTGTTGCTGAAAGCGACTTGAGCCACCGCGGCCATGGACTAGGAAAATGATATGAGTGTTTATGGGCGTAATGGCAGGACCTTGATATAGGTATGGTATGTGTCTCGGTCGACGATACTCCGTGTCTGTGAACTGTGGTCAGCTCTGTCGTTACACTCAGACCATGGATATACGAGGCTCCTCGGGATGATGCGGCGTCTCAACAGCGAATCCGGTTAGCGCCGAAACGAACACGATTATTGCCCAACTGGCTCTCAGCTCTCATCACGCCCTTCAAGGCTCCAACGCCCTTGCAGTCGTGTTCCATGACGGTGCAGCAAAAAGACCAGCGGTGGCTCAGCAGGTCGAAAACTCGCACAAAGCCTTCAAGCCTCTTGTAACTCGTCAATTTTTCACCTCAACAGAAAAAATCACTCTCATCCAAAAAGCAAAGATCAGCGAAATGTTTTAAAACGAGGAAAGATAGCGCTCTCTCCACTCGTATATTGCTTTCTCCAAGATCTCTCTATGTGCTATTGATTGAAGGCATCTTTTATTAATTTTATTGCACCCCAGCCAATCAACTATCTCAGAATCATATAGGGCTTTGCTAATTGGACAGACCGTTGAGTATTACTATGAAATTTATGATTGGCTACAGGACTGCACTAGGAACGGAATAATTCCATAGTTTACAGTCACATGATATCCGTGCGGCGGCCCGGGCGTTAAGGTTGACCGAAAAGATCCACCACAATAATATTATGGTTCATACATAACAACGAAGAGCAATGACGCCAAAACATTCTCTATCACAACGGAATGCGAACATCTAAGGCGCCTGTCACTTGCTTGATATCCTCAAATAGGTCACTGGCTTCGATAAACAAGCCAGTTCCCGCTTCTCGGTCCCCTCCCATATACAGTCCCACAAACGAGCCTTGGAGGCTGAAGACAAACGATCCTGAATCTCCTGGTTCTCCAAAAGTAAGTCGAGGAGCCTTTGGGTAAACAAGATATGCAAGCCCCCGCCTTTTATCCCAGTTCCCACTCGCATCCAGGAACCAACATTGGATATCCGTCTCTCTGATTTCACCTAGCATCCCTTCCGAGAATCCAGTGCTTCGGCCGATCTTGCAGACCCCCATCTCTTCTCCTAGAGCAACAGGTCCATCTAAAACCTCTTTTGTAGCCAGGTATGACGCACGGGAGCCCCTAGGAATGTCGTTGATTGAAGGTAACTTGTTCTTGGAGACACGGTTGCTGTCCACTTCCAATAAGGCCCAGTCTAGGATGCGTTTCTTTGTGCTCATTCGATACCCAGAAGATGCGTAAACTTTTCCGAGAAGCAGCTGATCACGCAGGTAATACCTGTGAGCATGATTCAATGTATTCTTCAAATATGAGATTTCAGTCCGAGTGCATTCATAAGCATGCTGCTCGTTGCGCGAAACAGAAGGGTCATGTTCGTCCATACGTTTCTTTATCGAAACGTAACTTTCTGAAGAACTGAGTTCTTCGATTTTTTCCTTGTAGTGTTTTATAGCAAGAAGGTGGTCGTCGAGACTCGGGTAGTCAATGGTAAGATTGTTTTCTGGATCACCCGGCATAATTCCGTGTTTATCCCAGCCTGCAGTGGAGTTGAGGGCAGTGACACAGTGATGATTCGTCAATCCATAGAGCTTCCATCCCTCGGAAGGATGTTTTACTTCCAAAAAGCCTCCGAAGGTAAAGGAAGAGAAAGTTGATGAATGAGGGCCAATGCTTCCACCCATACGCGGCTCAAAACTCCAGTCATCCTTGGTGAGAAATCCTTCCTCTGACGGGCGAGTGTGGAATTGTAGAAGAGACCCACGACGCAGCTCAACGGCAACATGGTGTAACTCCATGCTGTCTAGAATCTCCACGATTGCTTCTCTGACCACCGTCCAATCAGAGGTAGAATCCTCTCTTACGAGAATGACGATCGTAACAGGAGTACTCCCGCCAGATATCCCACGTTTCTGCGGCGACAGCATCGTCCATTCCTTATCTCCAAGAATGTTCAAAATCCGTGAGCGAAGATCTTTCCACATGGAACAAAATGGGTCTTCACGGGGCACTGGAGCTGATAGAATGCGCTGAGAAGCTCTTTCATCAATCATTTCAAGAGATATATCACCTAGGTTGTTGTCGAGAAGGATTTTTCTGATCTCTTTGCAGGCCCTGAACCATGTGTTGTCGAGTTCATGTTTACGCGCTGAGATGAGGATAGTATTGACCCAAGTAACTGAGCCTTCAGTCTGGTGAGCTCTCTGGAGGGGAGTTCTACCCTGCACGTCGATGCTCCATTTATGGAGTACATGAATGATAGCATCTTCCAATTCCTTGTACGCAAGAAGAAATTCATCATTCTTCGCAAGGTGTCTGTTCTGGGCAGGCAGTCTAATAAGGGATGGACCACCGCATCTGTAGTCCTCGTTGTGAATCTCATTATCCCCAAGCAGCAGTGGTCCGTCATCTTCAGAAGAGCCCTCCCTTTGTCGTTTCCTCAGACGAGGTGATGATGGAGTGCTGGTAGAGGTGACCGGGGTGAGGAGAGGCCCGGCGTAAGCAATAGCAGATGTTGGCCTTTGGGCGCCCTCCATTGTCGGCGTAGAATTTGAAGTTGCGAGTGCCACCGTATAAAGTACTGAAGAGCCACAAGGGAGCTAGTTAATGAAATCGAGCAGAGTAGCAGGAGTGAAATTGGGAGATATGAGTGCTTTTATGCTAAAAATGCCAACTAAAATTATGTCAAAAACTTCAGCTCTGCCGTCTATTAATGTGGTGTGGACTCACTGCTTCCCCGAAGCACCCACGCTTTTGTTTATGCAGTGATTGTTTGCTTTGAGGGAATCCGGGGCGTACTCTAGGTGCCTACACGGCTTCCCCTGGTGGTGGTTGATGACCCGTGCGATAGCTATATAGATCGGAAGAAGAAAAGCTGAACCACCAGCGCTGACTTTCCGAAAACTTTATATTTACGTTGTTGACTTGAATGATCCATCGTTAATAATAATTTGTCAAAGTCTGCCACTACACTAGAGGAGCATCAGATCTGTTAAGTAGAGAGCATGCGGAAGCTTGGTCAAACTGTTGTCTGGTTAAGCTGTTGTCTTTGGTGACAAGACGTTGGAGTAGGTTCAGGAGGCCAGCGTCTCGTATATATAACTACCAACTAGTTAGTGAATAGCTAGTTAACTACGCCACCACTGTCACATTTAAACTTCACTTCGGCGTACCTAACTAGCTAGCGGCGTATCGTATATCCGAGACGCTGGCCACCTGCAGCCACCACGCTGCCACGTCATGACGAGACAACATCAACGACAACAGTTTGACCAAGCATCCGCATGCCCGCTAACTACTTGACAAGATATCGCTGCGTTTCTCAACGACGCCCTAATTGAGCGCTTTCTTTCATTTTTACCTGGTTTTTCCATCATCATGGCGTTTGGATGCTGAGGGTGTGAAGGAGCCCGAAAGAGCAAAGGCGAGAGAAGTGTTAGGATTAGGGTTGAAGAAAAGCCCACGTCTCATTTTCGAGATAAATATCAGCTTGCACCGCACTTATTACGCCTCGATCTCTTGATACCCACCCTTGAAAATGATCTCTAGCTCATTATTGTGTTAAAAGGGTATCAAATTGTGAATTAAATACGGGGCTAGTTGTTACCTGGCTAGCTTATAAAAACTCTAAACGCGACACTGATGGCCGAAGCCCAAAGTGGACGATATGGAACTCCCCATAACTACCTAGACAAACTTACATTCTGTTAAGCTAGAATACCACCAGTGCTCGTTGATTCAAAGCGTCCCAACACAGAGATAAGTGTTTGCCCATAAGCCCGTACAATCAGCCTTGATTGCTGGGTTCCATCTAACGAGATCTGCCAACGTGACCTTATACTTCGCCTGAATGACCGGGCAGGTATTCCCAGTTTCAACAAAATGGAACTTGTTGCAGTTTGTAACCATCCCATTTTGGATCGGAGTGGGTGTTTGAATGCCATTTGGAGGCTTTGTTGGGGTCGGGGTTGGTGATGGCTTTGGAGTATACCCGATGATTGACACGCAGGCATAGGCATTAGCCCAGAGGCCTGCACATGTGTTCCCGGCCTTGGGATTCCATTTCGTGAAGTTAGATAGTCTACTTATATCCTGGGGTTTATATAAATATCTCCTCTTATCAGCCGCACAGGTATCTCGACAAATCAAACGACCAGGAACCAGATATCCAGCTTTTACCGAGATTGTGCAGAAAGGTGAAGGGAGGATTGTTCAGTTCTATTGCCCTCATCTGAATTGCCAGGAAGTTCATAGCCTGGTGGCAGCGGTGGGAGATAAGAGAAACTCCGGTCCGCATGGGAGTATCTGTGCATACATACATGGGCATCTGCGTGAACATGGTCTAAAACTCATGCACGTCGACCCTGTCCAGAAGTTCACTGGGAAAAGTATGCACTTCTTAATCCTTGTCTGGAAGTTTAGTTATACTAGGCGGAATATATATCAAACCCCCTGCCCATGACTCATATGATGCTGCGGCAGGCATGGTGCAAGGGACAACGGACAACCTTGCGATTCAGTCAGTCAGGAGATTCATACATACCGTTGATTAGCTGCATTTACGGAGTCTTTTTAATCACCACGCCCATTGGTGTCTTGAAAAGGGGCTACACCGAGTAGACCGGCCTCCTATCCCCATGCGGGCAAGGCATGATACAAACAATCATGAAATATGCGTACTATGTCTTGGGTTACATTAGCCTATCTACCAGGTAGTCTGAGCTGACAGTGCTGCATGGAGAGAATGAAGAGAAGGAATCATTGAATAACTAAATGGCTACTAGCTCCACCCAACAATTGAATCAGGAGAGGAAACTTCATGTTCGCTAACCTCCCCGCCCTCATTGGCAACAATGGCTTCATATTTTTCTTTGGCCTTCCGAGCAATTTCAACCCATTCAGGTTCCCCTGCGCGCACGCGCCCATTGTACTTGTAGAAATATACACTTTGTCTGGCCTTCCAGGCATCTTCACTCTCCCCGGGCCGTCTAAGCGCGGCAGCCGCCCGGACCTTTCTACGTTTTTCCTGTCGTCTCATGCGTTCTTTGCGTAGTTTGGCACGTTCAACGTATTCCTCCCAGTTCTCCTCGTAGTCAGGGTAGTACCTCGCAGGGCAAGGACAGCTTGTCTCGCAAATATCGAGCAGTCGGAGTCTCTCGGGTGATGCCCATACGTATAATTGAACCGGATAATCTTCAGGGACATCTCCTCCAAAAATGCTGGAAAATTTCTTCATGATCTCATCGCTCCAGTGCAGTCCCATACCGTTTGTTAAATTTGCATACATACTGTGTGACTTAAGGATCTCCAGGCTCTCATCTAGCCATATTGGCATAACGTAGCTTTTGTAAAGGTCAATACCCTGTTCTGCAGCCCGTTGCTCAATGTCTCGAATGTAGAACGGATTACGAGATTCTTTTGCTGCCATGGCGAGGTCGGGGTGTGGCGTACAGTTGATCTCATTGTAAGCGTCTTCGTAGTCACAGAATATACATGCAAGCGCAGCTGTCTTTTTCATTGAGGGAACTCTTTCCGCGAGCAGTTTGAGTACATGTTCACACGGCTTCAGGGGCTTCCAGATAACCCTTGGCTGTGGCTCATCCTCCGGCCATCCGTTAATGAATTCTTCAACGTCGTTGATCATAATGCGGCGAGCAGAGATAGCCTCCTTGATAAGTGATAACCCGTTGTTTTTGAGCCCTTGCACACGTCGGGTATTTTTCTTTATCTCCTCGGTCCAGAAGCGCGCAAACATTGTGTTGTAGTAAATTCCTCGTATCACGCAGACTCGCTCAACTTCATCCATCGGCCAGTATGATGCCAGGCGAGCATAGCGGTCTACGTTGCCGTCGTAAGCTGCCATTTGAATGAGAAGGTCTTTCTTCATGGTTGGTAGATCCTGAGGGAGAGGGGTGTAAAGAAGTTGAACCTCCTCTGGAGTGAGGATATTGTACTTGTCAGGCCAGCGCGACTCCTTTTCATCAATATGGTCGTCTTCTTCAATGCTCCATTTCCATGTCCTCGCCCTCCAGATTCTAAAATTGTATGCCTCTTGTCGTAACTCCTTACGGTGTTGAAGTTTCCACCGCACAGTTGTGTGGCCGTTCAAGAATGCGGGAGCGCCAGGGTTCTTACTATCAAGGTTGATAGACAGGTCATAATCATTCATAATAGCATAGCGATAGGGGGCAGCCATTATCATCTTGAAGATGGCCTGCCCGCCCGGTGTCTCGCTCTCCCTCGCCTCCTCGGCGATTGAAACGTCTGGCAACAGGTCTAATTCTGCATATAGGCCATCGTATCCGGCAGCGGCGCAGGCGCGGCCTACCTGATAGCGCATTGACGGGAAGTGCTGGGCTAACTGGCGATAGGTATCTTCGGCCGCAATATCAGGATTCCAGATACAGTAGGGGTGTCTGGTCCGGTCAGTGTCGTCCATGTCTTCAGGCCCAGGTATCACGTTGCTCATGATAAGGCGAGCGTTGCGGGCGCGGGCGAGAGCCGGACGGGAGACGCAAACATCCTTCACGGCGGAGCTGGCTGCAAACTCATAGTGACAGCGGATGCCTCGAATAAGACAAAGAGGGGCGTAGTATTGATTGTCAAGGTGTTCTTCGTCTGGCACCTGTTCACCTCGAAGGGCAGCGATGAGCCGGGCTTGATAGGCCTGGTACTCGATGCATTCGTCTGCGTCCAGGTAGCAGAATATATCATCACAGTCGCATCTTTTCTCTTCACCTTCTAGCACTCCTCCGTGCATCGTGTTTTGCTTCTGTTGGTCGTGTTAATGGGTTCTGTTTCCTTTGGTGAGGTTGTGCTGGCGTTGTTTGCTGAGGACAAAAGTGCGAGCTGCTGGCCAATTTAAATAGTCACAGAACTCGGTTGGCTACTCGGCTGCTCTAACCAGTTTGGGTAGTTGACAGGGTAGTTATAACTGTGACTAAACAAAGAATCCCTTCTGTAGTTACATCTAAGTAGCTAACAACCCTGCATATAACAAACATCTAACCGCCTAGTTATTTGTTTGGTCACAGGCTAAATATATAGTGATCCTATCTTCGAATATGTTATCTAGCTCACTTGCATTGTTTGAGTTCCTCCGCCGACTTATGGGCTTTATCATTAACTTGGGTCCACCTCTTGAGAACGAGAAGATGGTTCTTGTCGCTTCGAGAGGAGTACTCGTCGTAGTCGCGACCAAAGTCACTCATCTTTTCTCGAGTCAGAATAGTTTTGCAGTTAATACTGGGGAGTTAGACGTACGATCTCGGTAAAATCTTTCTTGCTTTTGACCCCTAGAGCTTTCAGCTCTGGACCTGGTCTTGTTTCATCTTCACCTATGCAGTTTGCCTTGTATGTCTCTACATAATTTGTCTTCTCATAATCCGCGGGGCCTAGTGGTGTGCCGTTATATGTCAGCGCCGTCGGGTGTTTATCTGTTTTCACCTTCGCCAACCCGAGCCCTCCTTCATCAGTCGATGTAACGGAACCGGCGACATACTGGACCCTGCTCTGGTAGCGAAAGGTCTGGATAGCCTTGGTAGTGGTCGCAATGCGCTGGATGCGGACCGGATCGTCTACATTGCCAAAAGGGTGTTTCACTAGGCCGATGCGAAATTTTGAATACTCCTTCTCTATCTTGCCAACGAGAGCCAGATAGTTCTTGGTATTAAGACCCTCAAGATCCGGCTTCTTAGGTTTCGGGAGCGATGGGTCAACCTCATGTGGTGCAAATTCGCCATGCCATCTAAGGTCTAGTAGTTGTTTGGCTGACTTAAAAGGGTCTCCATCAGCGGGAGAGTCTATTGTGGGTAGTGTGCCGTCATGAGGGTTTCCTCCCTGCAATCGTTTCTGAAACTCGGCATAGGTGAGTCTTTTATCCTTTCTTTTTTTTCCTATATTGAGTTTCCAGTCGTTGTATGTTTTGTCGTGAGGAAAGATCTTTCCTTGCTTAACGGGGCTTTCAAGATCACTAACAATTATTAATTTAAGTAATTAGCAAATTCGATGCGGCTAAACTAAAAGCTAAGAACGATGGCAGACCTTACCAGATAAAATCATACATTTCCCACAGCCAGATTCGCTCAAAGACGTGGGCTACTTGACTGTCTGTGATCTTTGGTTTGTCCCCCGTAGCATAACTGGAAAGAGATAGCAGCCAGGTAAGGAGGAAAGTAATCAGTATACCGCGCATGTTGAGGATGCCTAGCTTCACAATTGGAATTGATGGGTATAATGGTAGAGTAAATGACAAATTGAGAAGAGTGGCCGTTTGGTATTTCTAGTTTGAAAGACCTATCTGATTTACGCAATAAGAATATAGACCTGTCAAGAGGGATAATATGTATGGAAAAGGATCAATATCATCATTTACTTGTCACACGGCGGTGACACTAGTCATAGGACGGAAGGCAGGCCCCAAGTCCAGCCCATACTGCTAATGCTACTCAAAACAATGCAATTTCCGAGTTCGCTTGGATGTAATGCGAGGGCCTGCCAGGGCCAGGGGTTGATACTAATCGTATCGTAATAGGCATATGGTTTAGTTAGGTCACCCTCGTTGAGTTGCCGGCAGGCAGTTCAATTGCAGGTTACATTGCTATGTGGTACCTGGCCCCCTAGTGGAATGGGGGCGGAGGGCCATGCTGGACAACAGTAGAACTAATTGCACCTGTGGCCAGGGTGACCTTGGTGTATGCGCGGGAATATGTATATATATGCCCACACATTTAGTGTTATTAGTGCTCCGCCTTTATATTTAGAATCCCGAAGATTATTGGCTGGATAATAAGATTAGGGTTAGCTAGGTTCACTAGCGCCCGACGGGATCGCGCGCCAAGATTGCTTGGTATAACGACATGGCAAGGGCGACCAGCGAACATGCATCGCGCCGCGCTAACGGTCCAGCGTAACTCGGCCAAGATGATATTTTGAAATTCACCTGACAGCTGGGGGTAGATGCATGGAAAATATGTGGCCTGCATACATATTTGCTTTTGAAGTTGGCAAGCCTGTATTTCCCTTCAACCCTGCAGGCTAGGCTAGCTATTGGTTATGTTTCTCTTTTTCTTCCAGGGATTCAGTTACGGATAGGAGCAGGTATCACTCATGGCCGAACCCCGACTGCGGCGTTGGTTGGTATCTCTCTTTTTCTGCACGGAAATACTTGGCCCCATTCCTGTTGCCGTGTTGGCAGCAAGGCGTCGGAGGCCTAAAGAGGATAATGCTGGTGCACTTCAGCCCGTGTAGAAAAAAGGACGTCACAGCTGGCTTCATAATGACATTAAAATAGGACTATGACCTGGCCTTACCTCAAGGTCATCTGTGAGGCCAACCAAATTTGCACCACTCGCTTTCAACCTGTGGTACTTCCACCATGGGGAGATTCTCATTTCTTACGCTCTTTTTGTTCCTTACCGTCAAGGCAGCAAGCTGGAACCATACACAACCTGGAATCGAGACTTATCCAACAGTCTTCAAAGCCACAGGCTTCAAGTCAACGGAACATCAATTCGGTCTAGGAACCGTCCCAATAACTCAGTTGGGACCTGGCGAGATTGATGATCCGTGGATCTCGAGACTCATCGATGGATGTCCTCAGCCCTGTAGCGTCGTAGGTTCTGATCCTGCCAATTGGACACTTCTATACACCCAGCCAGCCCTCACGGATTGCAGATTGCCGCTACTGTTCGACCTTAACGTTCAAAGTACTGAGACCAGATATCCTATAATCCGCGCCTGCACAGCTAGCTCCGAAAAGCCAATACCCAAGCGTGCTGCCTCATCCATCCCCGTTACAAACCACTCAAACAATACCACAAAGAATGTGACAGCTGAAACTGAGGATTTAATACCCAATACTATGACACCCGTCTCCTCATCATCCATTTGTGGTGCTAAAGGGGTCATTATAGATGTACTCTTCACCATCAACCCATCCATTCTCACGCCAGGGGATGATACTGCCTCCGCTGTTAGCATATTGTCATCCCACCTTGCCAATAGTGCTTCTTGCGGTGAAAAAATTCTTCTCGCCAAACTGGGCTCCGTGGTCGTTGGTCTATATATTGGTGCGGATATCCAGATTACTGCAGCTGCTAAAACTATCAATAAATTCGGGTAAGATTTTAAACTTCATAGTGTCATGTCGCAGAAGCTAACTTCGTGGCCTACGCTACTTAGTAAGGAACCCCCCGTTTACCTCTTTCCGAATAAGTGCGGTAAACTTTGGATATAATTACCGGTTGGGAGTAATACCTATTTTACAATTTTCTCTTTTTGTCGTTCTTTATTCTGGCCCCGATAGTATACTCCGTGTGTCTAATTTTTTTTATTATAGGTGTTGTTCTCAAAAAGGGGGCCCAGGCTATACAGACGTGTAATACCTCAATCAGAGAAGCACGCACTGTTGGCTTGTTTGCGGTTGAAAAAACCGAGGACCTGTATATGGTCCAAAGCGCATTGAAACAATGGGCTAACGGGGGGTGTCTTTATTTTCCCAGGAGTAGAGTCCTTGCAACCATTGCTGAGCTAGGTGTTCTCACTGCTGGTGAGCCTAACAATCTCACTGACCTGGATACCCGGCCAATATGGCGCCATACCCGACCAATGTTACCGCACGCAAAGTCTGGTTTTCACTCACTCGCAATTAGAGCGGACTGCAGAGCCATCCAAGTCGGCGCAGGGGACAGCTGCACGGCATTATCAGTACGATGCGGTATTCGCGGCAGCGATTTCCTCAAACTCAACCCTGTGACAAATCTCTGCTCAACCCTAATGCCAAAGCAGTGGGTTTGCTGCTCGGGAGGCACTCTTCCGGATAGAAGACCAAAGCCCCAACCTGACGGCACATGTGCTACACATACTGTCGTTGTCGGAGATGGCTGCTTTGCTATCGCTGACAACTACGGGATTACGGTGAACGATATAGACAAACTAAATAAGGGGACCTGGGGCTGGGCTGGCTGTAACAGACTTCAGCCTGGCCAAGTTATCTGCCTTAGTAAAGGAAATACCCCTATGCCAGCCGAAATTGCTGGAGTTGATTGCGGCCCGCAGAAACCTGGAACTAAGAAACCCTCCGGCAAATTTGATGGACGGGATCTAGCAAAGCTCAATCCATGCCCTTTGAATGCGTGTTGCTCAGGCTGGGGCTTTTGTGGTATAACTGCTGAATTCTGCACAGAGTCTCCGGCTGATACAGGTGCCCCTGGTTCTTTTAAACATGGTACTAATGGCTGTATCTCCAATTGTGGTACTAAAATTGTGGGCAATAAGACTCCGGGAGGTAGTTTTGCTCGGGTCGGTTACTTTCAGGCTTATAACTTCCACCGGGACTGTTTATACCTTGACGCTAGAAAGATCGAGGAGAATTTTAAAGACCTAACCCACGTGCATTTTGCATTTGCAGGTCTTACTGAGGACTTCAACATCAATATTGGAGACAATATTCGGGAGCAATTCGATTTATTTAATTCGATGAAGGCACCCTTCAAAAAGATCTTATCTGTGGGTGGATGGGCCGAGTCAACGGAACCTGGAACCTACAGTCGCTATCGGGAGGCTGTAAGCCCAAAGAACCGGTATATATTCGCTCAAAACGTTGTAAAGTTTCTTGATAGCCATAATCTGGACGGCATTGATTTTGACTGGGAGTACCCTGGTGCCACGGACCAAGGGATTCCGGCATCAAACCCCTACGACGCAGAAAATTATTACAGATTTCTTACGCAATTACGAGTCCTTCTCGGAACCGCCCCAGGATCACGATCTCTTTCCATTGCTATTCCAGCATCATACTGGTACCTCAAACCCTTCCCAGTCCGTGCAATTTCAGTGGTCGTTGATTACTTCATTTACATGACGTATGATCTTCATGGTCAGTGGGGTATGTATACTCCCAAATTCCGTAAAATTAATCGCCAACAAAGAGACTCTAATCAAAGGTCTAGATTACGGGAACAAGTTTTCAAACCCTGGATGTCCGAATGGGAATTGCCTTCGTTCACATATTAACCGCACAGAGACATATAGCGCCCTTGCTATGATCACAAAGGCTGGTGTGGTACCTGAAAAGGTCTTCGTGGGTGTTTCTAGCTACGGGCGAAGCTTTCGAATGTCAGACCCAAGTTGTACTGGCCCGCGGTGTACATTTACTGGTTCTTATGGACATTCAGAGGCAGAGCCAGGTCAGTGCACTGGCACGGGTGGTTATAGTGAGTTCAAACATCTTTATTTCGTTCATAGTTTCTACTAAGTCAATGAAGGCCACTGACTTGAATACGGCAGTTGCAAATGCCGAGCTCCAGAAAATTCTTGAGTATACCGACAAAGGAGAAAAGGGATTTGAAGCTAAGAAGTGGTATGATGCAGAGACGGACTCAGATATTATGACCTGGTTAGCTCACTAAGTTCTATATAACTTTGGACCTTGCTAACTATGATATAGTATGTTGAATTGTCTCCAGCCAATGGATACGAGCCATCTCCCAATCAATCACTTTATACCTGTTGTTGTTTATACATATTATAATTGGCTGACTTAACTATTTAGACGGCACACAGGGTCATGGCATGACTGATTGGGTTGCATATATGGATGATAACACTAAAGCAAAGCGAATTTCATGGATTCAAGGTCTAAATATGGGCGGAATTAGCGACTGGGCCCTTGATTTAGGAGGTTGGTTTTCTGGAATCAAGGAAAACGGAACCATAGGTTGGACAGTTGAACCAGATAATCTCGACTGTGATCGAAACGCATGGCCCAAGACCCTCGAGGACTTAGACGCAAATATCGGCAAGGTGCCGATACATTGCCGTGGCATGGCCCTGATGGATATATTAACTAAGGAGCTTGCAGGCGCCGTTGATAAGTACAGGGAAGTTTCGTCTTCAGATGATTATAAGCAAAGGGTATGCCATCGATGCCAGCATTCCTTGAACCTTTTCTTTGCTTATCTTTAATGAATCCAGACTAACGCAAGATAGTTTGAGTGGTACGCCGACTGGGTGAAGGACTCTATCGAACCCCGTTTGATGAAGTTCACGGCTTTAAAAACTGGCGAGGGTCTCAAATACATGGACTGTAAGTGGTCTACACCTTATGCGAAGGGACAAGGTCCTTGCACAGAAGTGAACCTCTACGACCCGGACCACGCCGACCCTGGAGGCCGCACTGTTGAGTATACCTTGAGAGACGAGGAAGGGTTTTACAATGCCCTCATGAAAGACGCTGGCATCAGTAAGGAGTGGATTGAATGGACAACAATTACCGAGCCGGATTACTGTCCCACTTGCCCTCCAAAGAATGAGTTCTGCCCACCAAAACCTTGCGCCGACAACTACATCAAGTATGTGAATGTGCCCAGCCGCATTCCGGATAAGAATAAGATCAAAGTCGAGGACCCCAAGGATCTAATCGAGAAAGCAATTCCTCATATAGATGATATGGTGGATCTTGCATATATAACCTCCTACGAGCTGAGTATGGGGATCTTGGATGCTGACATTACCGATGTTATCACATCCCTCAGCATGCCTGTTTTTATGCTGCAAGACGCTTCCAAATCGATCGAGGAAATCAAAAAGATTGGCAAAGAGCATCATGATACAAAGAAGAAGGAGCTTATCCTTAACATTCTATCCATTGTTTTTTCGATTATACCTTTTGTGGGATTTGCAGGACAGGCAGTTGGCATCGCTACCAGGTTTGCTACGGCCGCCCTTATCATTGGTGAGATTGGCAACGCTGCTCTTTCAATCGTTGATATTGTCGAGAATCCGGCGGCAGCTCCTTTTGCCATTCTCGGTCTACTGATCGGGGCTGAAGGTGTCCAGGTCAGGGGGGCACGTGAAGCATTCAAAAAGGCGGCGAATGTGCGCCGTGCACTCAAGCCTGATGGCCTTAAGAGCTTTTCGCAAGAATTCGTGCGCAAGGATAGCCTCGTCCAAGGGCTACTCAAGAAATGTTTCAAGTAGCCTAGCTTGCACTGACTTCGGTATTTAGCTCTGCAATATATATATATATGCGCGGCGCTGGCAGGAGAATCGAGTCGGTGAAAAATTAGTATACTAGTTATATTGCGTTTCGTCTACATCGCCAAAATGGTTCAGGAATCGTTCAGGAGTCGTTCAGGGGAGGTCGAGATCGATGAATATGTTACTCCGTACAAAAGCAGAATAGTAATATCATCTATCCACTCCGATAAGTTTACTTACGTACTCCGTAGCTAATCATGACCATGATAGGAGGCAGTAATATGATCTGTATGATTGTGCCGCCTCAAATAATGATGCACCTGCTGCGCGGGCGAGTTCGGGTGGCTTCATGTAGGCTATATCCAGGGGGTGGTGAAAAAGCAATATTTATCGAGAGGAAACAAAAAAAATGGGTGATCAAAAAACATACGACAGTCGGGATTCGCTGGTGGTCACCCCCCCAACTACTAACCGACCGGCAAGTGGCTTAAGTACAGCTGAGCGGACGGGAAGCTCTGTTTTCCACTTCCTGTGGTCGTATGTGCTAGATATAGAGTTGAGCAGAGTTTTATGTTGCAGAATCAGGGGTAAGGGGCCCACTTGCTATTTGTGGGTCACATGATAAAGTCCGGATTTATCTGTGTCATGTGATATCCCGGTCGATAAATGCCTGCTTTAGGCCTAGTTTGGGTTATTCCAATGCTTACTCATGGCGGCTCTCCTCGCACAGTGAAGGGGAAGCCAGTGAAGTAAACACAGTGAAGATACGGAGTGGTGAATGCGGCGCAAAGTAAGCCCTATAAATATGGCTCATTCTTCAGCTTCGATTTCAAGTTCTCGTTCTTCTCCACAACCTCCGCTGCGTGTCAAATATTAACTACCTAAGAGCGAACCCATCAATGACGAGCAGGTTTGGTTACTCGGACACATGCATGTGGCTCTCCCACCCTTGGTTGACTTGATGCAGTTACGTACTGCGCATGGTTGGCCTACTTCGGAAAGCTTTGATACCCACAGAGCAACTAAAGCAATCTTCATAGCTCGAGAGCCTCTTTAACACTACGCCTGGCCAGATCATAAACCAACTGCTTGTCCTTCTGATGCCGATGGCCCGTCTGAGATGATGTCTACGATGGCACATAAGGATAACTTCATGCCGCTGACATCACCCCAACATATGGTAGCATATCACTTACGAGATACTCCAATCCCGTACCATCCCGCGTCTTCTCAGCCTGGCTTCCCCTTCCTTATCTAGTGGATAACGATATTTCCGACCGATGTACCTCTAAACCTGCGTGTTCCAAGGCTTATTCTTTCCCACAAATTCCAGCCATATTACAGCTAACCAGCATTCCGAGTATTTGGCTGTTTAATTACCATGTTAGAGTTTTACTCTATAAGTATGGAAAGAAGGCTCGAAAATGCAACAAACAGTAACAGAAGCAGCAGCACACCGGGATATGAAATACATACTAACTGATACTCAAGTGGGTTCCAGATGATTAACCCGCGGCGAATTGCACTAGGGGGGTTGCGGCATCCCCATACTAACACAAGGATAACGAGAGGTCACGTAGGTGACTTGGCCCAAATATACCAGAATTGGAGTGCTACGAACTTAGGAAAGTGAGGTGGTTGTTACTACGGTACGTACCCATGTAGTACCACAGTCATGTACGTAGAAAGGAGGGCTAGCTTCCACCGTAGATAGAGAATCAACCTCATTCTATTCACCAAAGATAGCCATACGCGCCCATAGCCCGTAGGAAGTCTTACAAGGGGCTAACCCCAGGAGACAGTCAACGACAATAGTTGAAAGGGAGTAGGCCTTAACTTGTCAAGTATAACACAGCCTTCTTCATATTTTGCCAGGACCCCACGCGCCCCTTGTATTTCTTAACGAGTCTATTTATCAAATTTATCAAATATATATATATTCGCCCTCATGCTTGTCCAACGTAGAGATAAGAAATGTAACAATACTTTGCACGCTGACTAAGCATACAACCAATCACCTTCCACCTTGCCCCGCTTTAACGGAAGATCAACGTGACAAGCCCAAGTTTATTTCGACATCACCTTCTCCGCCTCGACGAAGGCGGACATCATCAAACCCCAGATATACATCTCCTTCAACCCGACGACCGCAGAATACACACATATTCCTAGCTCAAGAGGAGCCAAACTGAAACCACGATACACCACACCAACCGTCGCCTAGTCCAGACAAAAGCGAGCCAGGAGCAGGGGGGTGAAGTAATTTCTCGCTTACCGCGCCAACCACCATGTTCCAACCGAACTACCGAAATGGACACGAACGAACCGGTGCGATACCAAAATGCCGTCCCATGCCAGAACAGACTTGGTCGTCGCGTGCACATATACCCTGTTTCGCAGGAGGAAAGCGAGAATGACGAGAGAAAGGGAGAAAAAGCTTAAGTTGAGTTTTTGGCAACTTAAGTAGGGCGCAGGGACAGGCATGGCGGGTAAGAGGGGCGGGAAAAGAGTGGGAATGCAGCATGAGCATGGAGACGAAACCGAAAACTTATGCATGCAAGATGCGATATGACATGGCAGGGGACTGTTTACTTTGCGTCTGCGATCCACTATCTGATCTTACCCGAGATGCGGAGGTTGCAAAAATGGGTACTTTGATGTGTTCGTCTGGTATTACATATCTTGATGCAGTGTGATTTGAGGTGTTGGATGGTTTGGCTTCATGGGTGGAATAGGCGAGTACGAAGCTTGTTTACACTGAAGACATGCATAGATGTTGTTTTGCTTGAATGATACTGATGGAGTAATAGGGAAAGAAGATGATGAGAACGAAGTCAGAGAAGAAATCGTTTGATGTTTTTATTAGATAATGGTAGGTTAGGTAGAGGTGGTATCTTATGACGGGTCGCGTTCAGGGCGTTTTTATTACAAGATGAGAAAGGAAAAGCGGTTGGGGAAATTTCAGATGAGATGTCCGGATGTGGTCGGGCGCGCAACGAGTCAAGTCATCAAGCCAGTTGAGAAAAGATGAAGAAAAAGATGCAAATGAAAATACAAGGGAAATAAAGAGAGAGAGAGAGAGAGAGAGAAAGGGAGGGAGATGGCGTTTAGAAGTGAGGGGCGTTAAGGAAGAGACCCATGAGGACACCACCGATGGTTCCAGCGACGGGGATGGTCATGATCCAGGCAAGCAGCAAGAGGCCTACTCGCTGCCAGTTGACGGCTCTGAAGGTGCCGTTGCAGAGACCGACGCCGACGGTGGCACCGGTGATGCACATACTGGTGGAGACGGGCAGGGAGTACTGGGAGAAGACGAGGACACAGATGGCGGCACCCATTTCCATGGAGGAGCCACGGGATGGGGAGTGGTAGGTGAGCTTGTTGCCCATGACCTTCATGATGTTGTAGCCGTAGGTGATGAGACCGAGGGAGATGGTGAGGGCGAGAACAGCGAGCTGCCAGACGGGGACGGGGGCCTTGGCCTTGGCGGCATCACCGGTGGACCAGGCACCGTAGATGACGGCCCAGGGACCAACGGAGTTTCCGATATCGTTGGCTCCGTGGGCGAAAGAGGCGGTACAAGCAGTCAGGACCTGGACGAAGGAGTAGGTGTGCTCGACTTCGTTGGGGTACTTCTCAGCAGCGTCATAGACACGGGCCATGCGGGAACCTTCAGGGGTGCCGGCGATATCAGTCTGGGCGGCGTGGATGTCGTAGTGCATACCGTACAGAAGACCGGCGACGATGGTGGCAGGGAAACGCTTGAGGATGATCTTGATGTTGTGGAGCTCATAGATCTGGCCGGGGCCCATGGGGTTGTCGTGGAGAGTGCGAAGAGCCCAGCCGAGAGGACCACGCTTCTTGCGGAGCTTGGCGTTGAGACGGGCGTCACCCTGAGCATTGAGTTCCTTCTGGGTGAGTGGAGGAGCGTCGATGGAGGCGAGCTTCTGTTCCTTGTCGTCGGGGGTGCTGGAGCCGTTCTCAGCCTTGGCCATGGCATCACCGCCGGCCGAGGTCTCATCGAGATCGGGGTCGTGCTGGACGACGGCATAGTTGGGGACGGCAGCACGGTCAGCAGGGGCGACGGGAGCACGTCTGAAGAGGAGCGGGCCCATGAAGGCATGATACCACTTGACGGAGGCGTCCTTCTTGATGACCTTGGCGTGAACGTAGGGGACGAAGAAGAGAGCAGCGAGCAGGCAGACACCACCAGCAGTTCCCATGGTGACAGCAGCGATGTACCAGGCGGGCTTCTTGCCGAGACCGAGATTGGGGGATCCCTTGTACACGATGGAAAGCGTACAGATGGTTCCGGCAATCAGGAAGAAGAAGGGCGAGGTGTAGACAGCCCAGGGAACGGGGTCCTTGCGCATGTGGACGACCAGCTTGATGAGCATGAAGATGGAGGCAGCGAAGCCAGCCGAGATGGCGGGAGCCATTCCCAGGCCGGCGAAGATGGCACCGAGACCCTTGCCGTTGTTCCAACCCCACTGGACCTTGGATGCGCCGACGGTGGCCACGCCAACACCAGCAACGGAGGAGATGAGCGAGTAGGTCGAGGAGACGTGGGCGGAGTGACGAGTGCACCACATGACCCAGGAGGAGGCACCGGCGAGGGCGATGGTGAAGGCGAGCATCTGGACGCCCGCGTTGCCCTGGAAGGCGGAGTTGGGGATGATGCCGTTCTTGATGGTGTCTGCCGTCCGGGCGCCGACGGTGATGGCTCCCAGCAGCTCGAAGACGGTGCCGAAGATCATGGCCTGGCGGTAGGAGATGGAGCGCGAGGAGACACTGGTCGCCCACGAGTTTGCCACGTCGTCTATCTCAGTCAGTCATCACTGTCTTTTCTGTCTGTTTTCTGAGGATTGAGATAACTTACTGGCGCCGTTGTTGAAGGCGTCAAGCATGGCAAACATGGTGCCAATGGCGAAGATGTAGGTGTACTGGTCGAGCATGATGGCGGTGTTTCTCTCGGTCGCTGCTTTGCTGGAGGAAGCAGGGGGAGAAGATCGAGAGAGAGAGGTCGAGAGGGAGGGAGAGATGGCGGGAGATAGAGGGCGAGGGCGAG